>NW_024609868.1:146654266-146915905 GCF_016920785.2 Ixodes scapularis
GAAGACGAAGCTACAGATGATCCGAAGGAATTTTCTACGGTTTCTTCATCATCACTTGTCTCAGAGGGCTCAGCCGCGGCGGGGGGACTAATTTTCGTCACTTTCCGACAGATCACTAAAATCGCTGACATCTTCGCCGGCGACAATGTTGTTCAATATGTTCCTAACTTAGGAACCTAAAATTCGAAGGAAAAATCAATAAAAAAAACGGTTAAAACGTGTAACATTCAAAGGTTAACCAAGAAAACGTATCAGAATTGGTACAAAAATTGTGCCATCAATTACAACCCACTGTATCGAAAATGATGCGCAGAAATTTGAAGCAATGTTACTAAGCGGACGGGACTCAAAAACAACAGCGAACGGAATAATGTGGTTCGGCAACACTTCCTAAGAAAAAAAAAAAAAAAAAAAAAAACGTGACGACTTACTGTTACTGTTTTTCGAGTAAAATGACGCCGACGGTATGCCTTCGAGCGAGCTGCAGCGTGCGGCCATCTTGCTCTAGCTGCCAGCGGCATCTTGGCGGGGCCTTGCTGAACTTCCCAAACCGGAAAACTCTGTCAGTGTATCAAAACCGATACTGCTGGCTTTGGTCTTAGCCATAGAGTTATTACAATAATAACTCTATGAGACCATAGAGTTATTACAATAATAACTCTATGGTCTCAGCTTCACGCAATTTATTGTCACTTTTTGAGTTATCAAACTGCACGTAGCAAATATGATACGCCGGGCTTTTTGGGGTACTAACAACACAAGACTAAGAATTATGTTACCTTTAGCCGATTACTGACTAGGAATGCAGATATTATTGTAACCTTTGCTGCTATTACACGCGCGGAACGAGCATGGGGCAACATGGGATTAGTAAGCTTATCACTGCGTGAATCTGAAACCGAAACTGAGCGGGAGCATGCCATGTGGTGTTACTTTAGCTGATTACTTTCATATCAAGTTGCCTTTCAAAGCGTTAGATTAAGAGAGGTGTCTAGCCAACCAATCTAAATACTCAAAATAACTGTATACTAATAATACTTGCAGATACTCTTTGTATTCATCAACTAAACAGCGGCAGTCACTTGCCTAATCCTTGTCAGAACCGGGTAAGGCATATATACGAATCGGGTCGGTAGGGTGGTCAGAGTAGAGAGTCGCGGAGGTGTTGTGTTGCAGTTGCTTGTGCCTTGTTGTACTGTTGATATTTATGTGCCCGTAAGAGTGTTCGGTATCGTGGTTGGTGTGTCTTGCCGCATGAGTTGTTATAGTTGCAGTACGTTCGTAGTTCAGGAGTTAGTGAATGAGCAATTTTTTTAGTGCATCTAGCGGTTACTACTACACCTCCTAGGTGGCGCACGCTGCCGCCTGATTCAATAAGCGAAGTGTTGTGCAGTCCTGTAGCTATTGATTAAAAACAGCTGGCATACGGTCCAGCCGTCCAGGCTCTGCGGTCCACTGGGCTCCCTACGTGCCTCTCAGATTGAAAACAATCGTAATAATTGTGTTACTCGGCCACCTAAATTATTGTTCTGTGTCGAAGAACTGCGAAGTGCAGGCAGCAATGGATAACCACGTCGGTTGAGGTAGGAACAAGCAAGAAGAGATAGGAAAAAAACAAAAAGAAAGAAAGATAGCGGGGCGTTGGTGCGAGTTAAACGCCTCCCGTCGGTGTCGACGAAGGTCCCCAGCGATTCATCGCCGCAAGCGACAAGCATACGTTTTCTTCAATAAAGTCAGCGTGCCCATTACTCGCGTTACGATTTCTTTTTTGAGCGTTCTCCGCCGGCGGTAAAAATACAGTCAATCTAGCGAGATGCCGTCGGGTGCAATCGCGGCTATTCCGGCAAACACTCTGCCGTCTTCCCGGCTAATTGGTACGGTACCGGTGTCTAAGGACGGATGTTTAGAGTGTCTGATGGCGCTTGGAAGACGTCGAATAGGCGTATGCGCCCTATTCTCTAACTTGGCCGAAAAGCCGTGCTGTTCGCTAGGCCTTACCGGGGAATCTGAGCCTCGCTAACCGTCCGCCATGTTGCTTTTGGGGGTAGTCAAATTTGACTACCTGCTTTTTCTGACTACGTGTGAAGTCGTCATTTTTACCCTAGGGGTCGTTATATTTGGAACAACTTTTTTACCACCCCAAAGGTAGTCACAGACTATCCTTTTTTTTTAGTGTGTAGGTGCTGCTGCCGGCGCATTATTCCACGCGTTTTCGTCTTCTACTGCTTCGCGGCTGCTTGCGAGTCCCGACTCCTCTCGAGCTTCAGCATGGTTTTTGGTTAATATTCGCCCTTTCGCCAGTAAAAATTACAATTTGACCATAAAAAGCGCTACGACCGTTTTGGCATACGCTTTGCATTATTGTAAAATGCTGCTGCCTTAGCTGGGCTGACACCGCGAAGCGTTTCGAACAACCCAAATTCGTCGGCGCCACAATCCGGTGGCTACAATCAGGGCAAGTTTGTACTTACTGTAATAGTAAATATGCCGATGACTACCAACTGCAGCAGAAATAATTTGAAAGTCGTCTGCTACTTACATCCATAACATAGCCCCCCTGATCTTACATCCGTAAGATCAGGGGGGCTATGTTGCACGTTTTGGACTCCCAGGTGACTAGGGAGAAGGAAGTGACGTAGGTGTGAATGAACATATCTTATCAGCCATGCAACGCGTCATCAGCCACACCACCAATCAACATCCAAAGAGCGTTGCTGACGTCACTCCCTTCACCCTAGTCTCCTGGGAGTCCAAAACGTGCAACAAAGCTCCGCAGTAGGCCAGACGCAACGGCCATGTACGATCTCTATCGCAACGGCAACAAGCGCGACGTCAATGATGATGATAACGAGTATTAATGCGGAGCGCGGGCCCTCTAACAGGCGCCACGCAAAGGGACCCCCCTCCGGAGCAGAGTTCTAGAACTGAGTTGGTTCTAATAACGTTTGTCGTGACGCCAAAGCTGACAAGCCGGACGTTAATGCCCCTCGTGATCGTGCTTCGGCAGCCAGCCCAACGCCTTCACCCTCCTTGTGGGTGAGAAAATGGCTTATATTTATAATGTCATATTAGGTGCATCATGGGTACGCCAAAAATTGGACAGGATCGGCCGCCATAGATTTCAAAGATTTATATCCTCCAATGACGAGGAGCAGATCGGGTTCTCGACGGGCGGAACGGAGCAAATTTGCCTTCGAAAAATACGCGTTTGTGCATTTTGAGCGATAAACTCAATTAAAACTCTAATCTGGTGGACCTTATATCGTCTCCGTCATACAACTTATTATTTTTGAAACTCGAAAAGGAAAATGAAGAGGGACGGCTTCATCAGGCCACACTTGAATCGCAGGCATCGTTTTTAGGTACCGTTCCTAATCGAGCAGAACCATCGATGCCGCTGATTTGGTCCGTTCCGATTTGAAGTCGGGTGCGTCCGATTGAGCATTGAATAAGATCGAATCCGACTGTTTGACACTGGGGAAGACCCAATCTCATTTTGCTCTGACAGGTTCGTACGGCTTTATATTCAGCATGCTTTTTGTTTGGTGGTTTCTGTGACTCCTTCATTTTTATTTTACTGAAATATTTTTGCTTATTTCAAAAGGCCTAAATTACCTCTGGCGTTCACGGCACTTACTGCTCTATTAAATGCAGTTTACGTGAATCGTTGATCTAAAAAAGCGTAAAACAACCTTGTTTTATGTTAATCTAGTGATTGCGCAGGCGAGCTGGTGGATGTAAACCATTTTGTTCTTAGCCCGAGACTGAGGCAGGAAAAGAGGAAAGTTTCAAAGTAGAAGAAAAATGAACAGTCGAGGACACATCTCTAACACAGCTAAAGACAAGTTTATTTGGTCACCCTCTTATATACACTCTACGAACTTCACCACAGAACCTGTGTATTATCTCTGTATCGGACCAGTGTCTGTGTATTATCTCTGTGTCGGACCAGTCCCTGTGTATTATCTCTGTTTCAGACCACACTGCTCCGAAACAGAGATAATACACAGGGAGTTAAACGACATCAAAAGGGTTGTAAAAGAAACAATAAGATTGAAATCAATGGGCAACTGCATTAGTCAGGTGTCGTTACAGCTTAGCAGCAGTGCAAAAATATTCTTGCGGATTTGAAAGTTTTGTAAAGTGGTTGTTGAATGTGAAAAAGTGTAAGTGGTTTCCTCCTTTGTGTCTCGGGTGGACTGGTATCTTTTGTTGCCGCGGGATGCTTTGTGATTGTGGGCCGGAGAGTAGAGGGGGAGGGTGTACTATGAATGCGAAGGATTCAGTCAATTGTCTTCCGGGTGAGGGGAGCTAGGCTTTGTGGAAAACGTCAAGGTCGTTTGACAATTGTGGTGGAAAGAGATGAGACCTTTGTTATCTTTTGGCTTTGGAGGTAGAAGGTTCTGTGGTGAAGTTCGTGGAGTGTACATAGACCATTCCATTTAGCGCTCTATGGGCGGCACCATTTTGTTCGACCGCAGCGCCCTCTCCATACATCCGGGAAATTCAGCGGGTTCGGCGGGGCAAAACGAGAGAAAGGGCACGCGCCCGACTCCGCTAGCAGACGACTAACCGGGAGGTCGCCGTTCTCCATCTTTGAGCTCTATCGGCGAGCTGTACGGAACTTCGAACTCTCGCTCGTGGTCGCCGTTGTGAAGTGGTTCGCGTTCTTAGAGTAGTTATGTCTACTCCAAAATCATCCTATACCTCTCTGTTGTTCTATTTCTGTAAATGATCAACTAGCATATCTGTTTTCCGTTTTTTAAATAGCAGTTGAGTCAGCAGGCAGTACTACCCTCAACTACTGCTTGTATTGCGGCAGGAGAGCACGTTTTATTTATTATGTCAGACTTCCACTCATGGTCGCTAAAGGCCTACACCAGTACGAACTTTAGTATAGTAAAAACGGTACATCAACCGGATTTACTTTTCTCCAGAGAGACCGGCCAATACGGCAGAGTTTTCGCTATTTTTGTTTTTTATTTGCACGCAGGTAACAGTGCAATTTGACCCTGTGAGTCTTTTTATCCAGCATAGTATTACACCATAACTGGCATACCAAAATCTGCGCATCTGCGCTTGAAAGTTCCAAAATGACGCGATTTTAAACAGAGTTTGCACGCCAGCCGGTCGCTAGCTACAGCCAACTCGACGGAGCGGACGACGTGCGGGGTGAGAGGGGGAGTGAATTTTTTTCTCTTTTACCCTCTCCGCTATGACCCTAATGGAACGGTCTATAGACCGTTCCATTAGGGTCATACCCTAATGGATATGACCCTAATGTTTCTTTAGCGCCAGTTATCGTGTAATACTATGCTGTATAAAAAGGCTCACAGGGTCCAATTGCACTGTTACCTGCGTGCAAATAAAAAACAAAAATAGGGAAAACTTTGCCAGATTGGCCGGTCTCTCTGGCGAAAAGTAAATCCGGTTGATGTACCTTTTTTACTATACAAAATTTCGTACTGGTGTAGGCCTTTAGCGACCATGAGTGGAAGTCTGAAATAATAAATAAAACGTGCTCTCCGGCCGCAATACAAGCAGTAGTTGAGGGTAGTACTGCCGGCTGACTCAACTGCTATTTAAAAAACGGAAAAAGATATGCTAGTAGATCATTTAGCAAAATAGAGCAGAGAGCTATAGGCTGATTTTGGAGTAGCCAGAACTATTCTAAGAACGCGAACCACTTCACAACGGCAGCCATGAGCGAGAGTTCGATGTTCGGTAGAGCCCGCCGATACAGCCCAAAGATGGAGAACGGCAACTTCCCGGTTTGTCGTCTGCTAGCCGAGTCGGGCGCGTGCCCTCTCTCTCGTTTTACCTTGCCGAACCCGCTGAACTTCCCGGATGTGTGGAGAGGGCGCTGCGGTTGAACAAAATGGTGCCGCCAACAGAGCGTTAACTGGAATGGTCTATAAGAGGGTGTCAAAATAAACTTGTCTTTAGCTGTGTTAGAGACGTGTCCTCGACTGTTCATTTTTCTTCTACTTTGAACTTTCCTCTTTTCCTGCCTTAGTCTCAGGCTAAGAACAAAATGGTTGTCTTATGTTGTTGTTCTTTATTATAAAAAAAATATTTTGTTTGGAGCCTTTTTCATATAACGTTTTTACGGGTAGCGGACAATTCGTCGAACGCCATTTCATCGAACGTCGTTTCATCGAATGAACGGACATTTCATCGAACGCTATTTCATCGAACGCCGTTTCATCGAATCGCTAAGGCCGTTTCATCGAATTTCTCTGTTATGGCTCTGTACCGAGTTTTGGGGCGTAAGAGTGCTGTATAGATGTTTCACCTTGCATTTGTTAAGACTAAGTTAGTCACTTGTGAAATTGTTTTGAAGTTGGTGTCAAATTACTACAAATAAAAACAATTGGCATAAAAAGAAATAAAAACAATTGGGTATGCGACAAGCTGAAAAGCTTTACTCATGTACATGACTGAAACCACGACACTGCAAATAAAGGGCAGACACTTAAAACACTTCTAAGTGTCTGTGCTTTCTGTTTTTGTCTCATTTTTAATTGTTTCATGTGACATGGAGAGAGGTAATTGTTTCATGGGGGCTTTCTTCTCGAAGAACGATATGTTTATGATGGAACTTATCTCGTCACTGCACCCAGTGATATAAAAACAGAAACAAAAAAAAACAGAAAATTATATAAAGTTGTGTATAAATATTAAAGTAAATTCCAAAATATTACAGACTGTAACGTTATTCGGTGAAAAGACGTTCGATGAAACGGCTTCTATGAACTGGCGTTCGAGGAAACGGCGTTCGATGAAACAGTGTTCGATGAAACGGCTTCGATGAAACGGCGTTCGATGAAATGTCCGGACCCACGTTTTTACACATGCAAAGTTTTTACGCGCTTTTGATCAAAATAACCAACCAAGGTACCTCACAGTGCAGAGTTGGCTTGCACACGTCGCGCTGTTTCAGCTTGCCGAGAATGGTTGCCGTACGGTTTTTGTTTTTTTAGTACGTTGACATGCGAGAACCAGGGTTCAGTTGGCCAACGTTCTAAATACAATTACAGGCCATTCCGTTTAAGAATAAATACCGATATATCCCTCGGAAAATGAAAATATCTATATTTATTATAATGCAATTAAATGCAAAGGTGCAAGCGAGCTGGACAGTAAAGACGAAAATAAACCCTGGAGAAGGGGAACAAGAGGGACAAAGGACAAACACAAATCTCCAAACACAGCTAGGTGACTGGTGCGCGACCGAAAAAATCCGCCTGGTCCGGGTATCGAACCCGGGACCTCTCCATTACAGGTGGAGCGCTCTACCAATTGAGCTAACCAGGGGTTAGACATCAGTAGAGCAAACGGGTTTTATCAGCCGCCACCAGTCTAACACCAACAAGGGTGAAGCTTGCAATTTAAGGTTATGATTATAATGCAATTAAATGCAAAGGTGCAAGCGAGCTGGACAGTAAAGACGAAAATAAACCCTGGAGAAGGGGAACAAGAGGGACAAAGGACAAACACAAATCTCCAAACACAGCTAGGTGACTGGTGCGCGACCGAAAAAATCCGCCTGGTCCGGGTATCGAACCCGGGACCTCTCCATTACAGGTGGAGCGCTCTACCAATTGAGCTAACCAGGGGTTAGACATCAGTAGAGCAAACGGGTTTTATCAGCCGCCACCAGTCTAACACCAACAAGGGTGAAGCTTGCAATTTAAGGTTATGATTATAATGCAATTAAATGCAAAGGTGCAAGCGAGCTGGACAGTAAAGACGAAAATAAACCCTGGAGAAGGGGAACAAGAGGGACAAAGGACAAACACAAATCTCCAAACACAGCTAGGTGACTGGTGCGCGACCGAAAAAATCCGCCTGGTCCGGGTATCGAACCCGGGACCTCTCCATTACAGGTGGAGCGCTCTACCAATTGAGCTAACCAGGGGTTAGACATCAGTAGAGCAAACGGGTTTTATCAGCCGCCACCAGTCTAACACCAACAAGGGTGAAGCTTGCAATTTAAGGTTATGATTATAATGCAATTAAATGCAAAGGTGCAAGCGAGCTGGACAGTAAAGACGAAAATAAACCCAAAATAAACCTCTCCATTACAGGTGGAGAGCGCTCCACCTGTAATGGAGAGGTCCCGGGTTCGATACCCGGACCAGGCGGATTTTTTCGGTCGCGCACCAGTCACCTAGCTGTGTTTGGAGATTTGTGTTTGTCCTTTGTCCCTCTTGTTCCCCTTCTCCAGGGTTTATTTTCGTCTTTACTGTCCAGCTCGCTTGCACCTTTGCATTTAATTGCATTATAATCATAACCTTAAATTGCAAGCTTCACCCTTGTTGGTGTTAGACTGGTGGCGGCTGATAAAACCCGTTTGCTCTACTGATGTCTAACCCCTGGTTAGCTCAATTGGTAGAGCGCTCCACCTGTAATGGAGAGGTCCCGGGTTCGATACCCGGACCAGGCGGATTTTTTCGGTCGCGCACCAGTCACCTAGCTGTGTTTGGAGATTTGTGTTTGTCCTTTGTCCCTCTTGTTCCCCTTCTCCAGGGTTTATTTTCGTCTTTACTGTCCAGCTCGCTTGCACCTTTGCATTTAATTGCATTATAATCATAACCTTAAATTGCAAGCTTCACCCTTGTTGGTGTTAGACTGGTGGCGGCTGATAAAACCCGTTTGCTCTACTGATGTCTAACCCCTGGTTAGCTCAATTGGTAGAGCGCTCCACCTGTAATGGAGAGGTCCCGGGTTCGATACCCGGACCAGGCGGATTTTTTCGGTCGCGCACCAGTCACCTAGCTGTGTTTGGAGATTTGTGTTTGTCCTTTGTCCCTCTTGTTCCCCTTCTCCAGGGTTTATTTTCGTCTTTACTGTCCAGCTCGCTTGCACCTTTGCATTTAATTGCATTATAATCATAACCTTAAATTGCAAGCTTCACCCTTGTTGGTGTTAGACTGGTGGCGGCTGATAAAACCCGTTTGCTCTACTGATGTCTAACCCCTGGTTAGCTCAATTGGTAGAGCGCTCCACCTGTAATGGAGAGGTCCGCGGGTTCGATACCCGGACCAGGTGGATTTTTTCGGTCGCGCACCAGTCACCTAGCTGTGTTTGGAGATTTGTGTTTGTCCTTTGTCCCTCTTGTTCCCCTTCTCCAGGGTTTATTTTCGTCTTTACTGTCCAGCTCGCTTGCACCTTTGCATTTAATTGCATTATAATCATAACCTTAAATTGCAAGCTTCACCCTTGTTGGTGTTAGACTGGTGGCGGCTGATAAAACCCGTTTGCTCTACTGATGTCTAACCCCTGGTTAGCTCAATTGGTAGAGCGCTCCACCTGTAATGGAGAGGTCCCGGGTTCGATACCCGGACCAGGCGGATTTTTTCGGTCGCGCACCAGTCACCTAGCTGTGTTTGGAGATTTGTGTTTGTCCTTTGTCCCTCTTGTTCCCCTTCTCCAGGGTTTATTTTCGTCTTTACTGTCCAGCTCGCTTGCACCTTTGCATTTAATTGCATTATAATCATAACCTTAAATTGCAAGCTTCACCCTTGTTGGTGTTAGACTGGTGGCGGCTGATAAAACCCGTTTGCTCTACTGATGTCTAACCCCTGGTTAGCTCAATTGGTAGAGCGCTCCACCTGTAATGGAGAGGTCCCGGGTTCGATACCCGGACCAGGCGGATTTTTTCGGTCGCGCACCAGTCACCTAGCTGTGTTTGGAGATTTGTGTTTGTCCTTTGTCCCTCTTGTTCCCCTTCTCCAGGGTTTATTTTCGTCTAATATCTATAGTTTTCTTTCTTTTTCCTTTAGATTATATTTCATTACCTTCATACAAGATAATGCTACTGCGATTCTGATGTTTTATGTAGCGACTTAATGAACTTCTGAGTGCTTCCATATCAAGGACACTTGTTTTGCATTTTCATCTACGTTTTAGTGATACCGTTAAATTGTTGTTCACTCAGGTGGCACGACATTTTGCAAGAGACATGGCTGTTATTGCCAGTTCTGCATCATTTAAATTTTCTTTTGATCTGACAATGGCTTATGCCGGTATTTACTAACATGCCATTGGGATTATGTGTGACATCTTAATTTCGTGGACTATTAAAAAGAAAAAAAAGGCGGACAATGCTCAGGCGTTTAGGGTTGCAGATGCCATGTTTTGTATCCCATTAAGACAGAGTGCTGTGTAATAATAGATGACACACAAACACAACGAACATATTAATGTTGTTATCTTATGACCCAGTAATATACCGTTTGCCAAAATACCCAAGCACCAAAAAGAATGCTGGAAAGATTGCGTCATATGCTGCAAGCAGTCGCCTCATATGTCTAAATCTGGGTTCTTAGATGCAATCGCATTTAAAACCCCAAAAATATAAGTTCACAAACGCCGCTGCAAAGCGCCACTTGTAGCAGCGTTTTTCCCTTTCATTTTGAAACATTTACTGCTACAGACGTCGGCACGTACAACGGGTGTAACTACACTCAGGACATGTAACTTGATTATTAAAAACGTTTGCAAAAAAAAAAAAAACAATTTCTCTTAGCTAGTTTATCCGGTGATAGTATAGGCATGGAAACACGAGGAATGTCGCAACATTGCCATTTTGTCTCGGCTTGGTGATCCCATTGACCCGTAGCTTCGGGTTGCGAAATGTCGTGCAGTGAAACAAGAAAAATACTAAATTGCACACAAGAAAGAAAAAAAGAAGTCCACATTTGATGCAGTTGTGTTAATATTTTTAACCATTAGTTTTTCACTTTCAACTAGACTCCTTTGACTAGAATGTCAGACAGCAAAACCATTAAATGTGAATAGAAAGAGGTAATTTAGAAAAGTTTTCTTGCACAATACTCGTACACACTACAAATATCTGTGTAAAAGCATCGGTAAAGCTTGCAAAATTTATTGCCAATGTGTTCGATTTTGTTGTTTTCTTTTTTTTTTAAAAATATACGTCAATTTTTTTTTCTTTTTCTGTTCCTGCTATTTGTGTAAAAGCTTGTATTCTGTTTCAAAATATCTGCAAACGTTTTTTTTTTTTTCTTTTCAATCTGTAAAATCTCTAGAGAACACATTTAATTTTAACGATAAGAATAAACTTCTGTTTGTTAAGTTTTCGTAAATGTACTTAGTCTTCGGGTTCGTTAAAAAAATGTTAGTCAAGGCTCAGGTATGTGCCAAACGAGTACCCCAATATATACTCTGCCCAATGCTTAAGCTTGAGTGTACAAGGTCCACCTTCAACGCGAGCTCACTGGTTTCCGCAGTTTTTTGGTTGCACTTGCCTGCGCGTTCACACTTGTATTATCAAGGGCAGAAATTTCGCAATGAAGGCGGAGTTTTAGTCTCCGCTTAAGGGTTAACGAAGTATTGCGCAGGAGATCGAACTAAAGCGCGAAACACACGTACGACAAAACCGTCCGATCCGACGTCCGACCGCGCAATACGACGGTCGGAGGCGAGGGTTTTCAACGCTCTCCGATGCTACGAAGACCCTCTCCCCTCAAGGTCATTCCGGCAGTCCGCACGTCGGATCGGACGATTTCGTCGTACATGTGTTTCGCGCTTAAAGACGGCGATTTTTCGAGCTCGTTGTCTCCGCAGCCCGGTGTTTTCTTACACAGCAAAACAAAGAAATTTAACATTACCTAGCACATTGTACAAACGAGCGCTTAGCTCTGACCAGTGCTTTGGTCACACGAGGAGCGGCCTTCGAATCGATATCGTTAAATTCTCTGATCAAAAACAAACCAGCAATATTGTTTTGTCCCCATAGGTGAAGCGTGCAGCAAGAGGAGTGACTGTGATAAAATGAATTGTTGGGCTTGATGGCTACAGATAAGAAAGGTCGAAAAGAGCAAAGGACAAGGAAAAGAAGTAAGAAAAGACATGGCAAGCGCCTACTGGGATAATTAAAATAACCTGTTTTTTTTTTAAATTGCCATATCAATACCTTCTTCCCTGTATTTCACTGCTAATATTATGAAACGTCAGTTGAGAGTAAGCGCTTATCCTGTCTTGTTCTACCTCTTTTCCTTGTACTTTTCTCTTTTAGATTTTTATTATCAGGCGAGACTGTTCGATCTTCTCTTCATGGCAGCCACGGAATCTCTACCATCGGAAACAAATCCCCATACAATTCACCATTCCAATGTTTACGAGACCTCAGCCCAGCGTGCGATCTCCTCAGCCAAGTACGCCCATGGTCGCCGCTGAGGAAAGCAACCACCTCACGCGCCATGCGCACGAACACAGAAAAGGGAACAAGCCAAGAGCCCCTCTATGGAAGGATCTATACTGCCTTCACCTAGACTCGCTGAATTTTTCTACCTTCGCCTTTAAGGCAGCAGCCAAAACTACAATCGGGAGCTATCCCGAGCACCCTGCTTTAAGAGGTTCATTTCTAGCGCGAAGGCACGTTCTGCGAAAAAAGGTTGCGAAGCGGAGATATCGCTCACTCGCGCAAGTAGCGTTGACTCATAGCCTCCTTTATACTCACAAAGCCTGGCAGTTTGACGACGGAGCCATAGAGTGCCCGGTCGCAGATTTGGAGTTCAAGGATCTTGTAGCACAGAGCACCAAAGAGCCATTTCTCGGGGAACCTGGACGTCAGCGCACAGCTATTGCAATGGCGAGGCCCTGAAACACACTTTTCTGCTCAGAAAAAGTGTGTTTCGGCGTCTCGCCGCAGCGGGGTGCCAGTCACGTGGCTTTCCTCTCATGCGCTGTCTGCCGCTCTACCTTTTCAATGTCGGGGGCCGCTTCTCGTGGCGACCTCCCAGGTTTTGTCAGTATATAGGGGGCTATGGACGGTTAACTGCGATATTAAATTATAAACAATATATTTTTTTTTCAGAATGTATAAATTGGGCACTTATTTTATTAAAACACTTTAACGAGAAACAAATAGCCGTATATTTAAGCCAATAGATACGAATTTTGTGCTGGTAGGCCAGCTTTTAATCACGCGCATTAGTCAGAGGAGCGTAGTCGGAAACACACAGTCACTGGGCTCTCTTTGGTTGGAGACCTCATTTTCATGTAGGATGTTGTTTTGCGAAATTGTTTCTCCGTGTGGTAAGTATTTTACTCGTCATTTTTGTATGTTTGAGAAACAAACAATATAAACAAGGCCATTATAGATTTCAACGGAAAAAAGAAATTGCCTCTTCTGTCGCGATGTAATATTTCGGCGATTATTATTATAAATGAAACATGAAATGAAAAGTATGAAGCATGAACGTCTCGTCAGGGCCTGTCATTACACATGTCCTATGGAAACAAGATGCTTCAATTTTTGCTATGAATGTTCTGTTCCGGTTACACCTGACATTGTGCGAAATGTATATATAGGTAAATACAATATCTTAAATTAGTTCTTTCTTGAGTAAACTTTTATCTTTGAATCTAACAAGAACGTTGCGAAAAGTCAAAATTCCCGAGCCGGAGATTGCGAGTCAAGTCAAAAGGTGGCTTATTAACTGGTCGTCCCGAAAATTAAACAAAAACTAGATCAAACAATGTTTATGTCCGGCCATTTTGTATTTGACAAGCAATCCACCAATATTTTATAAACAAATATCAATTGATTTTTTTAATGAACTTCCAATTTCTCATGTTAGGTTCTGAGCAAATATAAAACGAAATAGAGGCCTTTTAACTAGAAGTTAAATTAATGTAAAACAAATCACTTTTCAAAAAAAACTATTCGAAAGCAAAAATCGTATGTTTTAGCAAGTTTGCTACAATATATCGACAGTTTCTTAAAACTCACCTAAATGAACTTGATATTTCCTGATGATTTTAATTAAATTTAGACGCTGATGGTCGTTTTATATCATAGATCTTCCGCGTTAAGTTTCTACAATTTTCATTTTATGCAAACGCGTTTGGTGTAGCCGGATCGTGATATTGTAAAAATATATACATAAAATATAAAAAAAAGATGTTCTAAATAAAGTTTGCAATTGTGTTTATAAGTATATAAAAGTAGTGTGAAAGAGCTAAACATTCTGTACGCAACGGCAAAAGTCTCAAAACAAATAAAGCCTCATTTTTATGCATTCTACCGAATGGTGTTTCATAAATATTTTCTAGAAACATTTGGCGCCCTTACTTTTTAAATCAGAGTTTCGTCAGTTATAGGATTTAAGCTATATATATTTTTTGTAATCGGGAGATTTTCGTGTTTTTTTTCCACTCCCCGACAATTTTGGTTGAACAAAGGAAACCACCTTTTAGTAAGTGCTTTTAAGCATAAATACATTTTTGGCTTTTTTGTTGAAAAAAGAATAATCGAAAACACTGAAACACTGAAAAAAGAATAATCGAAAACACTAATCGGAAACCTGTATCAGCCGATTTCACGAAGGCAAGTAATACAGTAAAAAAAAAAGTGATGGCGATACATTGTATATAAGGAATACATAGGAACAGGCGCTCAGATCGCAAAGTAATCCCCCCCCCCCCCCCCCCCCCCCATTTCTGCTTTCGGGACGCTGACGTGCGGTAAGGCTGTCCTTTTTTTTATCGAGATAATTATACACATGTGAAGTAATGCAAGAGTTGTATTGAGTTGAATTGTAAACTACGCAGTGCTAAAACTAAACCTTTACTAGAAAAATACCACCCAGAGTTTTAAATTGATAATACGATTTATTTTACAGGTTATTATATTGGCCAGCTCGGAGTTCTGCTTCTTCCTTGTTATTCAAGATGGTCATGCCCCGAATGAATATCCTCAACTGTATCGTCTTAATTGGTAAATACATAATTTGTTTCTTTGTGTGTTGTAACAAGATAAGTGGTATTCAAAGTGAGTTGCAACAAGATAAGTGGTATTCGTAGTTATGTGGAGGTCCGTGAGAAGTTATTCCAATACCCTGTCCAGAAGAGAATGAAGTTGTGGTATAGGTATATACAACCAAAGCGATATTAATTTGAGTGCTCTCTAATTATTGTTATTTTGCGTCACGACTTCCATGCGTGACCGTAGGTCGCGAAGCAATTGCTGCGTATATTAACATATTATTAAGTAGGCTGGGGTATTTCAGTCCTTCGAGCTATAGTTTTGCGATGACTTCTATTATGATATATAGTAAACTCTACAGTTCATATCAGATTGGAAAAATAGGCTTCTTCTCAGTTAAAATGAAACAACTGTGCCCATTTTTTCCAGGATGGATCACTACAGTAACGGCGACAGTGATGGATCCACTGGGCTCTGATCCAACGGAGTCTTTAGGTAAGCAAGTGGATATAAGTTGGAGCCAAACTTTCCAATAAATGGCACTGAAAGTGATCAGCTTTCCATTTTGGACAATATTTATCTGATAGTTTTCGAGTAGAAATAGAAGACACATTCACTCAACCTTGTCGTCACGCTGAAGATACGGAAACAAACTTCGGCGGCTTCATCGTCAATGGTACAGGAAGGGAAGGCCAAAAGATTTTCAAATACTTTAATATATATTAAATATATATTTAATGTATGACCTGGTGGGGGTCACGTGACCCCCCCCTTCCCCAGGACACGCGATACCTCCAGCTCACGTGACACCCCCAGGTCCGGGGGTCCCGTGATTCCCTCCCCTCCCCCCCCCCCCCCCCGAGATCACGTGACCTCCACGAGGGGGATGAGGAGAAATGAGGGGAGCAGGGAGGATAAGCAGGGGGGACGAATCCGAATTTTCATTACTCCGAAAAATGATTTTAAAAGACATCTTCTGTCCCTCGGCCGGCTTCGAACCGGAGCCCTTTTGTTCAGGAGTAGCACGCAGGATCACAAGGGAGGAGGAGGGAGCAGGAATATACTCTCCCCTCAGTACCCTTCCCTCCTCCTCCTCAAGAGCTGCGCTCCAATTCGGCGTTACAGGGAGTTGTAAACGGCTTTCATTTTCTTTGCGAAGCCGTTCACCGAGGCGTGTTTTTTATAATTTGTTATACCGCAATTTAATTTTAAAACTCTTTAAACAAACGGGCAGAGGAGCTTGCATGCGAGCCCATGGAGAGAAACAGAGATATTGTATTGGGTTTATTACGTGCTTTTTTTTTGGAAGTGTTTCAAACGTGTAGCCATGCAATCGTTTTTTCCTGGTTATAAAAAGTATACAGCAAAGTTGATTAGAGCTCAATTGTTATTACTAAATAGAACCAAGCAGCTCGTGTATTAGCCCGGTAAGATAACTTACGAGCTTATACTGGTGGTAACTTACACACACTTTTTATAAATAATATCTTAAATTAAATATGCGCGTAAACTATGACCAGCTATTTGACATAACGAGAAAAAATACTCATGTATTTTTTTTTCTAGGAATAACGAATGTGAGAGTCGTTCCGCTGAGTCCTACCAAGGCACTGGTCAGCTGCAGAGCAATGTGGCACAACGCGTTTTTCAAGGTAAGGCAGCCGCCACAGAGCACGGCTTGTTACTTGTCGAACAATTCGTTATTGGGGTTGTCTGCATTTTACAAGACGAAACAAATATAAAACGTAGGCCTCGGGTACCGGTACTGATATACATATAAGCTGTCGCCTAAAACCTCCCATCTCGCAGGTGTCGTGCTTCTCTCCCGGTCAAGAGGCGGTACCGTCGGTTTCTGTGGTCCTTGGAGAAGACCATTTCGATAGATCCGAAAAAATGGCGTTGCTCTCGGAACTGAGGGCATCGAAGAACTACACTATTGCAATACTGGGCTGTCTCATGAAAGTAAGCTGTGGAATTCCAACAGAGACCTGGGTCATCACTCAACCCCACAGTAAGGGCATAATTACGTAGCTCCGCGTTCAGTAAAAGGCAAATAACATAAATTAAACCCTAAAGCACAAAAACAATTATTTTTCTATTCCGTGACTCCAGCAATACTGGTTTCTTAATATAACAAAACATCCGAAAGCGTTGTCACGACAGCTATGCCGGAATGATGAAATGACTTCCAATTTCTTAAAACCTAAATGTTAATGTTTAATAGCCATGTTTTTGTTTCTAAGCATAGATTAAAGGGATGCTGAACCAAACTCTGGATTCCACAAAAGACGCGGCAAAACCGTGCAACGAGATGCTAGAAACAACAAAACATCACTCCTGCAGCGATATCTCAAACGGATGACCCTATTTCTCAAAAAAAGAAAAAAAGGAGGTGCATTTGACAGAAATGTTCACATCATGTTTCTCCGAGAAGGAGAGGGAACGGCCTTGCGTCTTTTCCGCGTCGCAGCCTTGAGGAAGCGAAGCGAAGAGAGGAGGAAACGAGATATCTCTACGTCACGCGCTTCGTCGTCCTGGTTCAATCTCGGCCTCGTTTTCCGAAAATACGGCCGTCCATTCGAGATATCGCCTTACGAATAGTGTTGTACGGATTGCAGCGTCCCGCCCACATTTCCTGCATTATTTTTCTGAAATCCGAATTTCTGTTCACCATCCCTTTAATTCAATTCCTATTTCATATAATTTCTAGGAAGTGCTAAATAGCAGTATAGATTTTATATTAGTGACTTGGTCGATATTATCTGCCGAAAAGAAGCTTCCGCTGATTTAACAGAAAAGTATCAGGAAAGGAGAAGCACATTTATTTTTCAATGGCCATAACAAGTTCTTTTTTTAATGTATAAAAACAACTGTAACCAGTCGCTTGTCAGGTCTAAGTAAAAAATAATGTTATAACAAATATTGCACCCAGCCCCAAGATTGGTTCCCGCATTTATACTGGGTTGCACAAGGCCAATGCAAGTAAATTGTGGTGTCAAAGTAAGGATGTTTGCAACAGAAGTAAAACTATGACACTAGAAAGTTTATATATGTAAAGAACTGGGCAGTAGTAGTTCAGTGACTGCCATTTTGAACACGGCTTTTACTTCATTTCGCTAGATCATTTGACCAAAGTCTCAGCTCGTTTACTGGAATGTGCAATCCTCAATGATAAAATTTACGAAACAAATTATTGTTTACTCATTAAAAATAAAAATGGTTAAAGAAAAGAATCTAACGAGGGGAAATTTCCAACACACGTGACTCTGCGGAGGGCAAAGGCTACCGATACGTAACTACAAATAACGAATGGAGTGATACAAAAAGAAAAGGAAGAGTCAATTGATTATCACGCTGTGACACGTATTTTTATAAATACTAGGCATACTTTTACGTAGTATACCAGACCCTCAAACGTTTGGAAAATTATTACGTTTGAAATTTTAAAAAATATACTATAAATATTATAAAAAGTATTGTGGCGTTTATAACTTGCAATATTGGAGTACGATTTATGTCGCGAGACCTTATTCTTGAAACTAAATTAATCTTTTGACCATCGTTAAACTGTAACGCTTATCAAAATTATGCCGACATTTTTTTTTAAATAAATATCGCATATACCGGTCTTCTAACAGATACTTTTTAGTTCAGAACAAAAGTGCGTAAGGCGCACCTTATGGATCGACTGCCGCATGCTTATTTGAAATTACTCCTTTAACTTCGTTTATAAGCCCTTTTATGGCGGTTTGGTGCTACGTATCATGTAAGACTTCGAACCTCAGATTTCTTCTTTTTACATTTTGTTTTCTCAGGAGACTCAAATGGAGAAATAAAATTATTGAGACCCACGGTCGAACCTGTGGCTTCTGGTAAGTTTAAGTAGGAATCTCTTCCGATTTCGGGGGCTTAATAATTAATAAGCAATAAACCCCACTGCCATGGTTTAGCGTGGGCAACAATATTGGATTCCCTTAAACTGTTTTATACATATGGAAGTTCACAGTTTCTACTTAAGTTGCTTCGCATACAAATATTTCAGCTCGTTCAAAATATGCTCGAACAACAAGGTTATATCCTTAGTTAAAACTTATGAAAGCAGCTTGAAATTACGTAGTAAAGTCACGAAATTGCACCTAAAGCAATTCACAACGAACAGTATTTTGCTTAATCCAAGTTGGTTGCGTCGCACTAAAACAAACATTTATTTTAGCTTGCTGGATTTACGCTTTCTAAAATAGTCCTAGAGGGGAATTTATGAAACGACGTTTGTGGTTCGTATATACATAAAAAGGCGATATGTTCTAGCAATATACAAACTGTCGCTGAGACGAAATTACGGTGCTTTTGCACCGTAGAAATAAACAGTGCGCAAACGGACGCTTAGTTGCCGACCACATGTATCGCTAGCCGTCCCCACTAGAGGCGAAAGTTCCAGAAATGACCGTAACCTCATTCAAAATCTATATTCAATTTTCTTAGTTTCAGTAAAAAAAAATGGCTCAGATTCGTTGCAGCAGCCGCCATTAATCTCCGAGTATCCGGCGATTCGTTGGCCATCGTTCTCCTTTTAAAAACGTCTCAGAATCGCTTATGACCTTTAAACCCGATAATGACAACTTCTGCAACTATGGCATCTTTACCGGACCGCATAGAGCTATATAAGTGTGGGGACTGAGCATTCGGCAATCCGCAGATTACATTTGCGGTGTGAAAGAAAAAAGAAAAAAAAAAGAATCGTGACTACAAACTGATTAATAAAGAGAATTCATTTCTTTCTATAATTTTTTTTAATTAATCTAAAGATGTTTTTTATTGACATTATCACCAGTTTAGAAAATGAACTGTTTAAAACATATGTGAAATGCTTATTAGGCGACCTTGTGCTTGCCACAAAAACATTTAGGTACTTTACATATTGCGAAAGCGACGAACGTGTGACAACGTGCTTGGTTCATTAGTTTTTTTGTTTTTTTTCCAGCAGTGTGCGCACTGCTATATTTTCAACAACTTTCTACGGCTGTGGTGTCAGAAATATAGAGACGTATGCGTTCGCCCAGTCTCATCGATGACTACAGCTAGTACTTTTGTTCACCAGCTATCATCTTTAAAATGGAAGTGCCGCAAAAATATTTTCCCCGGTATTGAAGATGATCACTTGCCAATAGGAGCGATAAAATAATGAAGTCACGTAGTCAACATACAAACGCAAATTTCACCATATCCGCCTAAAGCTCATAAATATTGTAAAAATATAAAACTAAATTAATAGTATAATTAAAGTTTTTCGCAGTAGCAGAATTCATTACCGTTTAGGTCGAAGGTAGAGCTTCGCATGGTTTTTGGAGGGACATCATTTGTGCAATCAATTTATACTTACGTATAACTGTGATGCACGAATTTTGTATATAATGTTGTATTCTGCTTATTTTCTTGTCATATGCGACCGGCAAAAAAGGTAATGTCTAATATGCTAAAATAACCAGGACACCACAACGAAGAGAAAAAGAACAACAAATTTATATATATAGAAAACAGGTTAGACTAGTACAGTGTTATTCAAAAACGAGACAAAAACTCAAATTATGCCAGCCATTAACATGTATGAGGTTGTTTACTTCTCTACATTATTCTGATATTTTCGAAGTGCGTCACCGAAAAGCAAATAATGGCAAAACAGTGCACATGGCAATCATTTCATTGAGAATGTCGATTCACATTAAAAAACGGAACTTTAATGAAATCAATTAAAATGATTAGAACTTGAGCTGCTTGTAACATTAGGCACGCGTATACACTAACTATTTTTGCCGACAATACAACGGCAAGTATTCAACAATTACGTTATCAAGCGGCAATTATTTTTTAAGAACACCGTAGCATGACGTAAGGGCATTTTTTTATATTCTGGTGTTTATAATATTTTTGGAACGTTGCAAAAATTGGGAAGAAAATGTAAATTGTTTCCAGACAAAAAAAAAGCCTATATAATTTTACAACAGTGTTCGTGTTGAATGCAAACATTCTAAAGAAATCGCAATCTAGAAACCTTAGACGCGCCTCCTTTTTAAGGTGAATTCAAGGAGAAGTTTAGAGAAGGAGAGTTAAGCCCAAAAAAAAAGAGTTTTCGGCATCAAATACACCTCCCAAGTCTTCTTTGAGCATTTTAAAACCTTACTGCTGTTTGGTTTATCACACCGTTTTCTATGGTTGACTCTTAGTGTAAATTGTATTTGCGTTTATTGCTGCGTAGTCTGCTCTTTTTTCTGTTATTTCTTTTTTTTATATTTTTACCACTAAACGCTTCTTGTTGATTTCTATCTTTTTATCAAAACATTTCAGTCGTAAATGCGAATGCACTTGGACAGTTTCAACAATTCTGACATAATTTAAACATTATTGATGGTTACGACATGTACAACAGTGCATTTGTACATCTGAAACTTTTAAACTGTTTAGACGAACCGTGTAAACGAAGAAAGTGTTAGTTCCAGATGCACCGAGTGTAATAACCCTGGTTGGTGGGAACTCGACGACTGCGGCCGTCACGTGGACCTTCAGAGACACCGAAATTGTTGAAATTCAGGTAAGTAAACTCGTCCAACTCAAAATAAAAGCTTCTGAGACAATCTACATTTAAGCGATAATGCACAGTTGTATTCGGCTTTCGAGACACTTTTAGGCAAAGCAGCAGCGGGTGTATCTATGCTAAAACATTTGTTTAAACAAAAGTGAGGTTCAGCTCTTTCCAAGAAAATCCTTCATCTATACCTTGACCACTTCAACCTAATGCATGCTTATAATCTCTGCACGAATCTAGAACTGCACGAGAATTCATTTTACAATGCCCGATTATTGATACCAAATGGATCTGCATGCAATTTAATATATGAAGCATTGATAAATTTCGCGCACAAAGAAACAAGGACTGAAGAGAAGGTACATCAAAACACAGGCAGGCGGGTACTCAAAAATCTTATATAATAGGTTAAGAAATGAAATATGAAGCAACACTTATGACAAGGGAGATCTAGTGCCACTATATAAGCTACGCGGAGCTCGTTTAGTGGCTCTAGGTACACCGACAAGGGGAAATAAAGTCCCGTCGCAACCAAATGACCGCAAAAAATGCACTTCTTTTTCACTCAAAGTCACTGACGTCTGACTAACGCAGCGATCTGCCAAATCCTACATGGCAAACCCCACGAGCACCTCACGTGTTTGTTTTGTTCGTTTTTTTCTAGCCGCCCAATCATTGTTTTTAAAGATGATGAACAAGAACTGCTTTTACATTGTACCAAGAGGTGACCCCCTAACGTTGAAGTTAAAGAAAGGCTATGCTCTCACAGCCGGTCATTCGGACACCGCCCAGTTTGTCCAAAAATGCCTCGCCCACTGGGGAGAGGAACCCTATATACAGTGCTCGATGAACACGTAACAAAAAGGCGAGCATGATTTTGTGACATCTGTGTTTTTATAGATTTTCGCAAACCTTAAAAACATTTGACACATTATTTTAGGTACTGAGAGTACTAGGGGCACACCATACCTATTTGCCACTTGTGTTAGATAATGCGATACTCTGTGTACATATGGAAAAACCACCGCCCGTTTTTTGTCAACATTGTGCTTAGTGTGCTTATCCCTTGTTAGTTTTCTTACAGTGGTCCTACTACCTCCAGTAAAACTTGAATCGGGAACCCTGAAGAATTTGTCTATCGATTTGGCCCAAGAAATTACCAAAAATGACATGGAGTCATGACCTTTTTAGGGCTGAAGTGTTCAGTGAGAAACCGCACAAGGAGGCTTGTCCTTTCAGAGCAATTGCCAGTGAGAGGGGTTCGTTACAACGGCAGATGTCGATACAACTCCCAAAACATCACTCCGGTTTGCGGATTGATGATCTCTTTTTGGTTCGAAATTCTGAAACTGTGTTTGAAACCTTAACAACGTATGTATTTTCCGAACACAGTGTATATAACGTATATATGCAAGACCTTTTTTATTCCCCCCATATGACCATTTCCTTACCTCAGTCAGGGCCCGTATTGAGTCCCAAAATGAAGTTTCTTACCGCAACTCAAGTGGGGTGACTACAGGCAGTTTTCTTGAGCTACCGCAATTTTATTTAGATTCCACATTAGTGTGATGGCAAAGCAGGGTGCTTTTCAAATATCGGATCTGTGCATTGGGCCCTTTCTCGCCCCCGGCCTAAGTGATATTTTTTGGGGGGTTAGAATCGACCGTGCTACAGCAGTAGCTGTTAAGAACCCGCCAGGTTTCAACGTGTTCTGATATGTAAACAATTATATTTTAATGTGAAAAAATGTGTATATATATGTACTTAGTAGCATTAGAGAAATTTTTCATATGTGCAGTTTCGGCTTTACGTTTACTTTTAAGAAGACTAAGAAAGGTTTGTTGCAATTCTTAAACCTGTCTCTCTCATTGCACGCCGATCACGTGTCCTGGTCATGCTCATCCCGTTCCAAAAAAAAAGGGGTATTCTTCACTACAGGTCAACTCACCCAATGGTAGTGAAGATTGGCGTAGCTATTTCTTACCCAACGTCAGCCCTAAAAACGTCAAGTATGGCATTTATGGTACTCTCTTGGGCCAAATCGACAGACTAAAAAGTTCAGAGTTCCAGATTCAAGTTTTAATAGAGGTGATAGAGCCACTAGTAAGACAAAAAGTTAAAAGGGGGTGAACAAACTAAGCGCAATGTTTGCAAAAAACGGCTGTTAGTAAGTGGCAAGTAGGTATGGTGTGCCTCTAGTTCGCTCAACCCCTGAGAAATGTGTCAGATATGTTCTAATGTTCGTGAAAAAGCAGACAGTCTATCAAAACACAAGTGCCACAAGAACATGCGCGGCATTTTGTTCCCTCTCGATCGGGCGTTGCGTATAATATGTATTTTGTCTGTGGACGATATTACTTTTGACAAACTGAGCGGTGTCTTGATGACCGGCTACGAGAGCGTAACCTTTCTTTGACATCAACGGTAGGGGGCCAGTGCATTACAAGACATGAGTTTGTTCATAATCCTTGGAAAAAATCTCAATTATTAGGCGGATCGAAGAAAAGCAAACACGCGAGGTGCTCGAGGCGTTTAACATCTTCTGTATGGCCAATCGCTGAGTTATAAAAAATCAGTTTTTTTTTTTTTTTGCGGTCATCTGGTTGCGACTGAACTATATCTTTTTTTTTGGTGCCGGTGTCCCTTGTCTTGTGTCTTACTTCATATTTATTTTCTTCACCTCTTATATCTGAGTTGCGAGTTCCGCCTCTCTGTGATTTGTGTTTCTTTGTCTAAACTAACCCCCTCGGATTTTCATTCTTATTTTAATAAACGACCTTCTCTCTTTCCCTCTTCTTTGTCCCTTCTTCTTTTGTCCTTGTCTCTTTAGCGCAATTTTTCACAATGTCCAACGTTTACAAACTCGGAGAGATTACCACATCACTACACTTAACATATGGCATAGTGAACTAACTTTATATCTCAAGCTTGTAGTAGCGTTCTTATGTACATTTGTGTTTTCAATGACCAGCCTTAAACTAAGAAACCGACAAAATAAAATTTGAAGAAGAAAATTGTGCCGAGCGAATGGGTTCAAGTTTTGCCCTCAACAAATTTCAGCTAACGAACTGCTTACAACGTCGTGTCTTTCCAAACGCCTATAAGAATAGGTTAGCACACGTGACACTCACATGTCTAGAGCTAGGGTCCTGAAAGTAATAGAAACACAGTTCTTTACCATCTTGTCAATTTAAATCGTATATTGTGACAGTCAAATTTGCCGTTTCTTTTTCGTTCTTGACAATTAACAAGTTATGGGACCCGAGTTTGTAACACATTTTATGCAAGGGGTATAAAAATTATATTCAATTTGATATCGCAGGTCTAATGATCTGCACCTGTTTAACAGTCTTCCTGCAAAGCAAGCTGAAGGGAAAGAATAGAACGGATTTAGTTGTCGTATTCTGTTTGTCTGACAAAAAAAAACGAACCATTTTCATATTTCTCCGCTAGAAAATGCGCTGTCGTTCTTAAGGCCGGTGCACACACACAGTGGAGCGCTAAGTTAGCGTCTCATGAGCGCTGGAAGCAGCCCTCAAGTGGGACCAACTTGCGCGTGGCGAAGCGCTCGGTTAGCGCTTCAGCAGCGCTGTCTAAGCGCTCTCGAACCCCGTCTGCCGTGTTTCCTGCTGCGGAACAGCGCGTGCACGGTGATTCCGTTCTTATTTTTTCTTTGGTAATGAAAGAAGATGAAGCAAAAGAGCCGCTCTCCAAGTAAACGGTCGGGCAGGCCATTCAGTGTCATGAACTTTGAGCGACAAATTTATTCGGCACGACCTCATCGCTTCCTATTCGACATGCGTGACCCTGGTTTGAATGACACGCAGTTAAAAATAATCCCCTTCGAAAGAGGTTTGTGTCGGTCCCTAAGCCTGAGAAGAAGGTTCGCCGGGTACCCGCTGGTATATCGGTGGCGAAATATTTCGCGCGCCCAATAAGCTCTTCTGGGCGTTAAGCCGTCCACGCACGTATGCACTAATGGCGTATGTAACCGCATTTTTCGCGTTTCTATTTCAGCGTCCCGCATGTCCGCCATGGTGCTGTTGATGCACACCCCGCCACAGGAACCGGAACCGCTGTACACGCGTTAATCCGCAGCAGTAGCTGCAATACACGATGCGATAACAAGACGCTACTGAAGCGCTAACAACGCGTTACTAAAGTTCAGACAAGGCACTACTAAAGCGCTAATCGCGCGCTATATTACAACTAAGTCACGCGCAAGGAAGCGCCACATGAGCGCTCTAAACAGCGCTCACGCCGGCGCTGACTATGCAGTTCATTCAATATGTGAACGGGCCTTTAAGATATAGATACACTCCCGCGCTATATTTGTCAAACAAAATAGCCACGGCACTTTGTAAACTTGTTTTGCAGCGAATAAATTTAGGTGTTTATGCAAAGCATCGCAACATACTAGGATTCTTAAAGCTGCTATTTTATATTCAGGCTTCCTTGGACAACTCAACTTGGCTGAACTGTACGGATCCGAGTGACAACTGTCGGATGAGTAGCTTCTATGATGACTGGCTGCCATATGATCGAACTGGGATGACGGTGTTCACCCATCTAATGCCTGGACACAGATATAGTCTCTGGGTCAGAGGATGCAACCATGTGGGCTGTGGTGCGGCCCGCTCCTCGGAAGTGCAAACAGGTAATAACGCATTTCATCAAGTTCAGTTCATGAAGACGTATAATTTCCCGAAGACAGAGCGACTAGTTTGGCTATTACAGCGGGTCACGCCATTAGATAAGTCGAAAACCACACATATGCATTAAAACTTAACATTGATGGTCACTCGTTGGACTTGTCCATATGGAGATAGTAAAAACAAAACAATTAGTAGTGCGTTCTGTACCTATTAAATTCACGCTGAAACACATTTCCCAAAAAACTAGCTAGAGGTGAATTCTGGCGCATTTTTATTCCGTGAATCCGAATGTTACGTTCGCTTTCCGCGTAAATGTAACTAAACGCGACAAGACACCAATAACCTGTGACCAGTCGTGACATCACACTAGGACGTTTAAGCCTACAAGGGCGTGTCGCACGTGTGGGCAGCGCGTGCAATTCCAAGCTTGCCAGGAAACAAAAAAAAGTGCGAGTGCATACCTTTGATAGGTGCAGTAGACGCTCGAGAGCGAAGACTCCGAAAAGTTTTAATATGACGTCACGCCCCAAGAGGAGGGGCTTCAGCGGCACTTTGAAAATTAATGTCTACAGCCTCCGTGCACCAAACCGAAAAATAATCTCGATATTCGTGATCCTGGAGGCTAAATGAAGATGATTTAAGTCTTTTTTTTTCTCAAATACAGTTTCTCTTTAAAGCTGTGTAAAAAGGTTCGTCAATAGTTTAAATGAAGAATATTGCAGGTGTTCAAGGTTATTGCGAATAACAGCTCACCATTTCCAAGGCTAAATCAGCTGTAATGTTGCCTGCATTAGAATCTAATATCAGGTTCAAAGCACAGACGAAACTCTATCTGACCTTACACACTGTGTAGACGTTACTCGTGGCGCCAGACATTCAATGCTTTATTCGTGTATGTATTTTTATGAAACAGTATGGAAACCACAAGTTTATAAACTTTATTAAGAAGAAGAATTGTATAGTACAAGGGTTAAAATTATAAGTACGTGAACTTGAACCTTATATCATAAACACCAGGCCGATGACACCGTAAAAAAGCTCCAAGAGCTAGCTTGTACAGTGTGGCGCCCAACATATCAATAAACATGACTTTTTTTAATTTGCAAGTTGGATAATAAACTTGGATTGGTTTATATCTATAACCCTCATTTTTAGTTCATTGACTTTGTTGCTTTCATGTCGAGAGTCATCTTTTTTATCATATTTGTTTGGATTTCAATATAATGATGCTTTGTTATATATTGATGGCATTTTTAAGATTTTGATGTATGTACATATAAAAGTTAGGATGCATTTCGATGTAGAATCATCATCTAAAAGGATTGACATGCCTTGCTTCCCATAGGACTTTTACTTCATATATTTTTTACATCTATTACTTGGGCTTAGTGATATAACATTATTTACATCAATTATTTTATTAATAGTACACACATTCGACGATACTTGTTTCAGGCAAAGGCTAGTTTACTTTCATCCACGTTTATTATTGGTAGACAGGCAGCATGCTCATAAAATCGTATTTTGTTTTATTCAAAAAGAAAAAAGCAAAAAATTTCCAATTTAAGACAAGCTTTTAGCGATTCGCTGAAAATGTGGTCTTATAAACAAAATATTGCATATACATTTTCATTTTTTATATACAGGACAATTTTAGATATATTTTAATGTTGGGCAGAAATGAATCAGGATATTAAAACTTAACACACCGAAAAATACAAGCTTTTGTAGGTAGCTTCATTCTTCTGAGGGGATATATTGCATGTACCAAGTACCACATATTTAAATTCCGATTAAAAAAAAACTCTAAAGACAGTAGATACAGATTCGCGCAATGTGAGTGATATTCTTAAACTTAGTATATGAGTTACAAACTGAAACAACAAACATATCTAAATCTTAGCGAAATCACCTCTAACCTAAAACAAATATTGAATAATGTTTATTTCAAAGGAAATCTTAGTGCGATAGGTAAAATAATAAGCTCAAATGTGTGCATATTGTTTCAGGTATGAAGGTCCCTGCATAAGAAGGCTTCAACAGGCTCCAAGTCAAACACGAGGCCATTTAGAATAAATGAAGCCCTCTCAAACGGGCCTCATTGCAGAGACAAAGAATGGTTCGTATGAATAAAAGAAATAAAAGCATTATTAGTTATTTCTCGCGTCTTTAATTTCCGGAATAAGAAATCAATGGCCCTTGAATAAAATATGCATCTTGGAAGTCTATCACAGAAGTTGGGAACACGATGTACTGCAGTAAAGCGGAGAGTTAAGCCAGATGGTAAGATGACATCACATTAAACACAGCGCGCAAGCAGTGAGGAAGAAAAGAGAACACAGAGCGCCGATTCCCAGCTCATGTATTGCGAAATAAAGAGAAAGACGATAAATTAGAAATGAAACACACACACCATAGAAAAAGGAATGCCGTTATATATGAATGAGCTCTGCCATAAAGACAAAGAGAAAGGAGAAAAACCACATACGGGAACCAATCAAATTTAAGAAAAGAAAATGAAGAAAAAAAATTAAGAAGGGTCAAATACTGCGGCCGCCAACATCTTTCGTTGTAGACGTTGGCTAGGATGGCTCTCAAATCGTTATCACTCAAAGTAAGCGAGGAGTGGCTCGCACATCACTTGCCAATATTTGAATATGAGAGGCCTCTAAATTTTCTCCGCTTTGCTGATCCTTGGAAGGAGTCTATGAATACTCGCCTTAAAGGAAGCTCCATACACTTGACCATTGAAAACATACGGGTATAAACTGCTTTCTAAAGTATAATACTTTTGATCGACATTGCCGGGGAACAAAGAAAAATTAAATACTATTTATAAGCTGAAGGGGACCCGCGATTTTCGAAGGCAACTGTGTACTTACGTTAGTGCTACACATATATATATTTTGAACATAAACATATAATGCAATAACTAAATAAAAACATATATTCAGTACGCGCCATATCCTCAGCAGCCTTGCTCGTTAAAGATAACGATAACTGAGCGGAAATATTTTTTCAAGCTAGTGAAAACTTTTTCATGTTTCGCTTGAGAACTCAGGCTGTTTAGGCAAAAAAAGCATGTGGACTTTTGGAAAGAAAAAAAAAAGGCGCTGCTGTAACGTAGCAGCGCGTTTTTTAGTTCTTATTATATATATATGTTTGTTGTTGTTGTTATACTTTATTAAGATAAGGATGGCGCGACGGTCTGGAGGGGACGGTTTACCGGGGGGTATATATATATATACCCCCCTGTAAACCGTCTGGTGGTGGTTAGACATTTGACTAAAATCCCCGAGACTGGGCGAGAAGGAACGAAAAAACACAAAGTCTCAAACACAGCTGTGTTTGAGACTTTGCGTGTGTCCGTCCCTTCTCGTCTCAGTCTCGGGGTTTCCAGCCAAATGCTTTTCTCTTTTCTGGCGTCTCGTTGGCGCGGTGAACACTCGGAGCCTCAGGGGGCCGCCTCTGCTCTTCAGCAATGTCCTCTTCAGACCACCGCTTTCTCTTGCGAGGCAGTTTCAAGACGACCAGAGCATTTCCAGCAAACATTAATTTTTTTTTATATGACCAGTCTTGGGTAAGTTTCTTTTGAAAAGCGATTAGTTGCAGTTAGAGTTACTTAAAACAAAAATAAAGCTTTACAGTTACCGTTACATTTCCAGAGTAACTTAGTTGCTTTCAAGATACACTCGTATTTTTACACGAGCGCAAGAAATGTATAAACAAAGGCAATAAAATGCAGCCTTGGGCTAGTGTCCACGGATGTGGGTCAAACTAACCCATAGGTGCTTGCGATGATTAGATGAAACGAACTTTCCGGCCCCATTATTGTTTTCTTGCACTGTTTTCAGCGGGTGGTGAAGATATCTGCACTAAAATTAATTGGGTCAAAGGGCCTTTCACAGCCCGGCCACGGTAACGACCAGATCCTGCACTACAACGAGAAGGAGCTTCGGCTCCTGTGTCCGCCGTTACGTATGGCCGTGGGCAAGGGTAGATCGACACGAGAAACCGACCTGCCCATTATGGTCCCCGAGTGCCGCCTAAGCAACGAAGGATGAGCTGGGACCGCGACAGCGGGCTACCGTGCGAAGAAACCGAGCGGCGGCACCGACTGCTGGAGGCAGACCTCAGTTGCAATCGATATGCAAGATCGTTTTCGCCGAAAGAGAAAGAAAAAGCTGGGTGCGTAATTTCGTCAAGTCCGACCTTTCCTGGGACAGAGACTTTGAAATGAAAGGTTTAAAGGTGAGAACTGAAACAAGACGAAAAAAGACACACGTACGTCAAGAACAGGCTCTTGTCATTTTCGCACGTCTGTCTTCCTTCCTTTCTCAGTTCGAACCAATTAACTTTTTAATCGATTATGTACCAACTAGCCCCGACCAAAGCTTTACAGACCTTCAGCTCGGATTTTTCGTCTGTTGACAACCGCGGATTATCGGCGGGACTCCTTCCGAAGCTACGACGTCGCCTGATTGAAGGAACCGGTAGGATCAGTTCAATGTCACTAAGACGAATAATCGCAGTACGGGTAAGTGCGTAACATGGCATATAAGTGAATCGCGACTATGTTGAGAATACGACGGATAATCGCATTATGTCGCACTGATGCGGCATGACTAAGTGTGCAGGGCGACTGACCGTCGCGTCGTGACTAACCGCGCTCCTCGGCGGGCATCGCGGCACGGCGGGCTGCGTGGGAACGACTAAAGGTGCATTACGACTAAGCGGTCCTCCACGAGCCCAGACGTGACTCGACCCGGAGCGTTTATTGAGCTCTGCCACGAGCGCGGTAAACATTCGTGGTAAGGGGTGAAGTACGGGTACATATTTGACATCCTGCGATTTAAGCGGTTCAGCTATCGGGCACACACTCAACACAATGCGGAATGCACTTGACCGACGCAAGGCCAAGTAACGCACTTGAGAACTCGCGCGTTATCAGGTTGTTGTATCGGACAGGGAACTCGATTCTGTCCCGACATGCTTTCTTTTTTTTTTTTTTTTTTAGGTGGCGTCGGACTTTTGAATTACGGCAAATGCGTGCTGCGCATTCGTTCCTATCCAAACATTTTGATTTCGTATCTACGGCGAGAACCTAGCTGGTATCTGACAAATGATTTTTTTTTAAATCCTGATTGCTCAAATAATTAAGACCAAAAAGATACGATATGTATGATGCATTTGTTTTACCTTTCTTTATAATATTAATGTCGTCAAACACGCCTGTTATATCGTGTCGAGATCAAAGGCAAACACTTTCGTTGTCGTATAATGCAGGATTTGTCTAATTATACATTTAAGATTGTATGATGTAATAGGAGAGCAAGGTGGGAACACAACGCGATAGAAAACCTCTAATTAAGGCTGAATAGTTTACGGAATAACGTTTATCCCTTGTACTCTAAATCATACATTTGAACACTATAGTACGCTATCTCGAAAGTTGGGTGCTGCGCTATCAAACACAGGTGTAAGAGTGCTGTGAAAGATGCGTTGTTTTCAGTAATTGGAAGATAAAATAAATTTTAAAGCCACGCAATCTCATACGCACCTCCCAAAGCTCTTTATACGTACGTCTTTCGTACAATGCATCTCTGTTGACGTTATTTTTATATATATTTTTGCTACCCTGCTGTCGAATTGAGATACTACCCAGGCAGCACAAAACGTCGTGGAGACTTGTTAAAACAGAAGTTCGGGCGAGTTGGTAGTTCATGACGCACGAGGACACAGCGCACCCCGTAACAAACACTAGGACAACGTTCACAGTCACACCAAAAGAAAGGGACACTTACACAGCGCTGACTGCAAAGTTTGCAGTCAGCGCTGTGTAAGTGTCCCTTTCTTTTGGTGTGACTGTGAACGTTGTCCTAGTGTTTGTTACGGGGTGCGCTGTGTCCTCGTGCGTCGTGGAGACGTCGAGAAAAAGTCCCGGACGTCCGTGACGTCCCGCATGACTTCAATCACGTTTTTTCGACGTTGAGGTGACGTCCTTATATAACGTTCCATTAGAGTCCAATCAGTGACGTTGTGACGACGTTGTATTTCAACTCGAACGTTGTCAACGTTCCCACGACGTCGATGCACGACGTTCTCACAACGTCCAACGCTCACGTTTCTTTGACGTTGAACTGAAATTCATAAATGACGTCCCATTATTGTCCTGTCCGTGACTTGCTGTCGACGTCACGTTTCAACTTTAACGTCGTCATCGTCGCCACGACGTCAAGACAAAACGTTTTAGCAACGTCGAACACTCACGTGTCTTCAAAGTTAAAATAAAGTCCAGGGTGACGTTACATTATTGCCCCGTCAGTGACGTTTCAGCGACGTCGCGTTCACACCTAAATGTCGTAAACGTCATACAAGACGTGCTGGCAACATCGACCACTCACGTTTAGTTCGACGTTTTTAGATTTTCCAGCTCAATCTCCAGCCGCAGAATCACTGTGGTCAAGGTGACAGTGCTCAAGAGCCGCAAACAAAACTTAATTTTTGAGAGGTTGAGAAGTTTAATTATTTATACATTAATTTGCGTATTTCAAAATGCTATTAATTGCACATCAATGACGCTAAAGAGGGCATTTACAAAACTCAATGTAAACAGAAGAAAAAAATAATATGAAAGCATGTTGGGAATATCATTCCTTTTAGATTTGCTTGTTATAATTTTGGTTTGTTTAAAATATTGTTACGGGTTTAATTTATGAAGCCCATCGCGTCTAGAACGGATCGAATTGTACCATTCTTGCATTTTGCACGCGCGTTGTCGTTTTCCATGGGTCCTGGGCCCTGGCACGCGCCTCAGGGGTGCCGCTACACTATCCCCTCTCCAGGTGATTTCAGGCCTGCATCCTTTCCTAGGAGCATCCATACTGCTCCGCGACCACCCGAGATTGTTTTAAGGATCGTCAATTTCTCTTCGTATTTTGTAACCCATGCTCACCTGCGCACAACCAAAAAATTCGCATCAACATCACAGCTCATCCACAACACCAACGTCCAGCGCCTTAGCGCATTCGGTAGATCGGGGCGCAAAGTCTTGTCACGTGACTGTCAATACAGATCTGACTTTCGTTGCCACTGGTGACGTACCCAAACGAAAATCGCATGCCAGCACACACTATACCAGAGCACAACTTAACTGCACACTTGCGCATTTTTGGAATTGACTCAAAGAAAAAAAAAAAGCCCGGCAATGACGCAATCCGGTAGATACTGTCAACGGTTTGTGGAAATCGACATTCATGATGCCAACCCCTGAATGGCCCAGATGACGGTCCAAAAAGCGTTCAAGCCCAGTCCGCATTTACGTGCCAAAAAAAAAAAAAACACACAAAAAAAAAGAAAAAAACAGCCGGCACGGCGCGAGAGAGAGGGGGAAAGGTAGGCAGAGGAGATGCCAGTGGCATCTCCATAGAGCCCCATGCGATGCGTCGGGAAACTCGGCAAGAAGAGGGCGAGAGAGAAAAGTGGGGGAAGATAGCGACGGACGAACAATTGACAAGTCTAAGTTCCGGGTGGACGTATTTTTTCAGTCGTTGCCAAAATATTTCACTGAATGTTCTGTTCTTCGAATTGGCTCAGAGAGAACAGCTCTGGGACCCGGTCCAGCTTTTTCCGAAAACCAGTCACTAGCACCGGCCGTCACGTCTACAGGTCTACGAGGCAGGCTGCTATGTCGCCGTGATTTCTTTTTCCGAGTCTGCATACAGTATAAGTGCTGCGATCGGATGAGTCGTTCAAGTCGCCCCTATGAAGAAGTCGGTGATCGCCAAAAACGCCGTCGTATTCAGTCACGGGTCGAGGACCTTTTTCAAGGCCATAACGCTTCACACGTTGAATCGTACTACTGCTCGGATCAAGGTGCCTGTGAGGATATCAATGACGCCCCCCAGAAGACAAGTGGCAGTGCACATAACGGCGCGTCAAGTCCAGTCTCCAATCAAGATCCTTCAGACGCCTTCGACGATCCCAATCAAGAACGCCAAGCGGACGGGATACCCCTCCTGAAACCATTCCCGTGCACGCAGCGAGAGTACCAGCTACGCGCAATGGGGCGGTTAAAGCACGCGCGTCAGCGCATTAATCAGAAGCAGAACGAGGTAAGCGGTGGAAAATTCCGCGCTGCGTGACATTGTCTCTTGTTCATTTATTTACGTGAATTTGTTCTTTTATATCTTTGAGGCTGGCACATCCAGGGACGTGTTTTGGAGGCGCTCTGTATTGTATCTCGTGTCGAAAATGCTCAAATAAACAGTTCGTACCAAACTTGTGTTTTAATTACTTCCTTCGCACTTGCATGATAGGAACTTGCCTTCGCAATAATACTAAAAAAATACTTTTTTTTTGTGTGTGTGTGTGTGTGGGGGGGGGGGGGGGGACACAACGATTTCCTACGACGGCTAGGGCACGTAACTTGGAAAGGTTTCTCGACGTTCTGTCAACGTCGTTGGTAGTCCGGATGTCGTAAACACACGTACCATAAACGTCGAGGGACGACGCAACGGCCTACTGAGACGTGTATGTGACGTGCAACAAACGTCATTTGGAACGTCCCCTCGACCTTCTGTGGACCTTTCCTCGCGGACATTTAAAGGTTTCATCGACGTCGAAGGAAGGTAACGTCCGGACCTTCGACGTTTTACGACGTCACGCTACAGACGTCTTCGACGTTCTTTCGACGTTTTCTTCACGTTTATGTGCTGCTTGGGTAGCCTTTCCTTGCAAAATTAAAATTTTCGACCCACAAACAAATGTATGAGTTCCAACAAATATGCTAAATTCATCTTTCTTCAGATAACTACTGCCGCCCATCAATATATCTAAATTCGAAACAGAGGAACTCGAAAACAACGTACATGCTATGCTTGCCCGACACGTTTGACCTCGGTGTTTGGCACATTCATCTTACTCGCGAGTTTTCGGAGCGTTTCTTAGGGGGGAGGAAATGCCGTTCACGTTGAGGAGGATCAGAGCGCGGTCACTTCTCAGGCAGTGTGAACTTTTCCCAGGTACTACTTGCAGCGTGCGCGCCGGCAGCGTCGCCTCTCTGGTCCATTGTTCGTTGCCACCCAGCAGTTGTCGGCACAAGATTGTGGGGACACAAATTCTGCGATCTCCGCTGCGGCTAATGTGTCGTTGTCATTCTGACAACGACACAGAAGGAAACCCGGTCTATGAGTGAAACAACGGGTTAAATTACGCGCAATCATAAAACAAAGTTTTTGATAGCCCTCGAGTGAGACTTTTTTGTGTACTTAATAACTTCGATAGCGAGAGGACGATTGCTTTTACCAAATGTGTAGAAAAATCAAAATGTGTGCGAGGAGATAACGGCTGTCGGCTTACCTTTACGCGGTTGCACATTTGCAATGCCACTTGTCGGGAAACGTCCACGTCGGGGGCTGTCAGGGGTCACCTAACATGGCCGGTGCAACAAAGACACAAAACACGCTACTGGGACATCGTTCGCTGCACAACGCGCCCAGCTAGCAATGCTTGACTAGCACTCCCTACAGCGTAGTACGTGCGTGTTCATTGTCCAGGAAAGGGAGCAAAGCCCTCGCCATACGCTGGATATCCAGAATGTATGCATGCGCTGGATATGCGGCCACCGTTTTAAACAAACAAAAAAAAGAGACAGTTAAACAAAATGAATCCGGCCGGACGGTAATCATCTAAATCAGCATTCTTATGGGATAGCAACCTTGTCTTCTTACCCGCCACGTAGTTCTCGACTCGTTGGCTCACTTCACGCTGGATTATTTGACTCATGGAACGTTTTCACCAATACTGGATTTCTTGAGTCGTACCTCTCTTGATCAAACCCCATTTTGACATGGTGCGCCCCCCTCCCTTTTCCTGAAATAAACTTTTCGCTACGTGACTGAGTTGTGTACGCATCCTTCTAGCTTGTGCTATGTATTGTGAAAAAGATATAATAGAAATCACTTACGTATTCTAGATGCGACAAGAAATAAAAAAACGATCACCCAACGTGTCCGAATTTTAGTATCAACAAACGCTACACTCGCACGTTTACGGGGGAAAAACCCAGACCTCAGAACTTCAACCAGCCTTTCACTGTCTGCCATCAGCAAAGATCGGAACGTTTCTACGCGGACAGAGGCATAGAAGCCTGCTTGAAATGAACAAGTCAAGGCAATGCTCGAACTCGCGCCTATTAATCCATATTTTAATGCTTTAGCTAGCATTATCCGCTACTCAAATAAAGGAGGAAGGGGGGGATGGGCAAGGGCGACACGGCAGTAAATAATGTAAATAGGTGGAAGCCGAGATATCGCAACTGTATTTGTGAAAATATCAAAACAACTAATTAAAACGTACATGCCGCAAATTCTGGTCGTCGTGCTATGCATACAACTCCATTTTTATATACAATATTTGTATACCTTATTAGTGCTGAGGAGCGCTATATCCCAATAGACACGAAGCTTGGTCAATAAAATTGTTGATTTCGTGGCCAGATTTTGCTCGATTTGTCGCGAATGCGAATGCGCCTGCACCATGCACTTGACCGTAGAACGTCCACTGCCTCTGCAGCTCCCTTTTGCAGTTGCCGATGTGCAGGTTGTTGGCGGCGTAGTTTGGACGCTGGGCGTTTGGCTCTGTTTCGTTGTAGAGTTGCCGGATACGGACCTAAAAGACAGCAGTTAAAGAAATTAGCTTCGGCCCGACGCAGCGCTTTGTTTTCGCAGTGTTTTTATTTAGTTTAGCCCAGGCTCTCGCTGCGAAAATAAAGGTGACGCCAAATGCCGTGGAAATTATCCGCAAATATATAGACGCCACGTACTGTATCACGTAGATGTCATCTAAACTGAGATTGTGTGACTTGTGTCGGTTTGTATCTTGGGAGTAAAGAGAATTAATTGCATTTCTAATTATGCTAATCTCGTGAGCTGAGAACACACGCATGGCAAAAGGTGTGTGTTTCGCGAACATAATCCCTAAAAACAAAAGGAAAGAAAGGTCATTCTTGTCCAGCTTGCTTGCACCTTTGTATTAATCACATTAGCATCGTGTGTTTCGCATTGTTGGATTTTATTTCACCGAGAAATTAACGAGATGTCGAGCAGCATTAAAAATAATTTTCTCTTCCGAGTAACGAGGAAAACGATAATCGAAATATGCTCAGTCAAGCTAGTTTATTCGACTGGAAATATATTTTCCTAACAGCATAAAGGGAGTAACAGAAGTTAATTCCTGTAGAGCACAGAAATGCATACGGGAAGAAGAGCACATACTAGTTACGTTCCTGACATTATTTGACCAATAACTTAAAGGTGCTCAGAAAACAACCTATGTTTAAGGGAGACAGCACAAAAAGAAGAATAAAAGGGGCAACTGTTGTTTTTTATATATTTTTTCGTTACAATCTTCTTCATCATCATCATTTATTAAACCTTGAAGGCCCTTACGGGCTTTACACAAGGTGGGGGGGGGGGGGGGGGGGGGGGACTCGCGAAAAAACATTATATAAAGCAACAAACAAAGAGTGGGTTACAAGGTGTTGAACTGGGCGAGTTGGTAAACGTTTGACATGGTGGGTGTAACAGCTTCAAAAAACGAGGACGAAGAAAGGAAGAGACACGACAGGACGACAGCTGTACTCGCAACTGAAATGTTTCATTTGAAAAGGAAAAAAAACACATAGGTCAGTATTAGATAACAGTGTGTAATCAAACAATACGCCACACACAAGGCACGTGTTATCAAAACAGGTTCACTAGACTCAACTTACGCCAGCCATGGTCTGGCGCAGTTAAAAGGTCAGCTCCTAATCACATAAGGCAACCGACGGCTCACTCACAAATCTTTCTCCGAGGCACGAAATATAAAAAGCCTCAATAATTTCGCGAGTGACCCTCTCTCTATGCCTCCCTTCAACCGTCACCTCCTCAAAGGCCGGCTGACTCGTGCAGTCTCTGCAATGCAAAGGGAGGAGTCCCCCGACCGTGGCCCTAGGCGAGTAAGCATCTTCCCGGAGCCTATCGTTAAGGTACCTCTCTGTCTGGCCTATGTAGAATTACCACATGACAGGGGTATCTTGTACACTACACTCGAGACACATGACACGAAAGGTTTTGCGTGTCGTTTGGTACACTTCGCCTTCACCCGATTTTCCGCTCTGGCGCCCACCCTTGCACAAATCTGGCTCATTTTTTGGGGGGCCGAGAACACTACTGTGACTCCATATCGGCCTCCAACTTGTTTAAGGTTGTGGGAGACACGGTGGATGTAGGGGACCACCACCTTTCGCTTTTTGTGTACGTCGGCCCTCACCCTCTCTATCCCTTTTGCTTTCTTCAGAAGGGCACTTGCCAGCTCCGTTAGAAGCGCTGATGAGTACCCCGACGCCCTCAGCCTCTTAACCTGCGCCCAAAAACTGTCGGTTATCATGTGAACGCATGACTTCTCGAGAGAAGAGCCGAGACAGGCACCTGCTATGCCCCTCTTCACCAGCTTGGAGTGGGACGATCTGTATTCTAAAATCGCCTTCCTTGACCGCGGACTGAAGGACCAGCATACCTGTGTGTCCTTGAGACACGGCGCCAGGTCCAGAAACTGGAGAACCTTATCCTTCGGTTCTCCAAACGTAAACCTAAGTCCCCCACCACTCTCACCGAAAGCAAGTAAGACATAAGCCCGCGTTGCTTCTTCATGCATATTGTCAAACACCTCCAGAAAATCGCCCACATACCGAAACACCTTTTTTACATTGGAATCCCTCACAGCAACATCAATCGCACTGTCCACAAAACCAAAGAAAAAGTCACTGAGAATTTTGGCCACACACGAGCCGACGCACACTTCCGTTTTTTGCAGGAAAAACTCAATGAGCCAGCCTACCATCACTGAGTTTAAGTAGAAGCCTAAAAGCTCAAGGAACCCTTCGAGGATGACATCACTAACATTTCTGAACGCCACCTCCCCGTTGGATTCAATGCAAGACCTCACCGATGAGAGCTACTGTTCCTGAGGAAGAGAATAGAGCAGGTCCTCGACGTCTACACCAAAAGCTGACCAGATCCCTCGTTCTTCACATTTTTATAGAAAATCGACAACGGCTTCAAAGTTAGGCACCCGGAACGGATACCTAATGTCCAGAGGTGACAACTGGCTCTAACGGTAGAGGTATGTGGCCACTTGACGCTGCCAGGTATCCCTCTCGGTAACGATAGCCCTAAAGGGGCACGCTTCCTTGTGCGTCTTAGCACTAAAGTACACTTCCAGGTGCATGCCCTCGGATTTTTCGACACTTTCCCCCAACTTGGTCAAGGCTAAGTTCTGACATAATTCCAATACCCAATTCCTAGCTTAATTCAACACAGCATCCACTCACCTAAAGTTCTTGTCAATGGCAGCCTTAGCTCTTTCACAAAACATGCCATCTGGCACCATGACAAACGAACCTTTCTTGTCAGACAACAGCACTCGTAACCCGTTGTCCATCAAATAATTGACCAATGGTCTGAGTTGTCCCACCTAAGGTCCTTGTGGCTTCAGACTGTGGAGTGGATACACACTTCGAGATGCATCGTGGCCTGTGAGAGTCCGCCACTCTGTATGCCACTGTCCTCGCAAGTGTCACCAGCTCAAAGGGTTTCAACCCAGGCTCCCGACAGAACTTGGGGCCGAGTTCCAAAGGCTTGCCGAGCTCCGAGGGAACACTGACGCCACCCAGAGTGGTGAACCGCGCTGCCGCTGGGGTCACCTTGTCTTTCTTGCCGACCAGCGTGGGTCGAACCCTCATCCACAAGAGCTCCGTGACGTCCAAGACGTATTTGCACATTTCCAAGTAGAAGCGCCACTGTCGCTGAGGGCTGCCACCCTCAGCTGCACACCTCACTCGCAGACAACCCCTGAAGAACAGCTTTTGGCGCCAATACTCCGACCGCAGAACCCGACACATTCTTCGGGCATGTCCCACCGATGGCGCAACGAAGCCACACAGTCCACGAATCTCCGCTGGGCATGTACCGTGCCTGATGTGGGAAGAGGCCACACGCGCACTGCACGCACACAGTGCCGCCCGGTTGACAAGCGAGAAGGGGTTACTAAGATAAAGGTAACTGGCGAGAGAAGAAGAACCCGATGTATAGTAAATAAACTGTAACAAGGTGTTGAACTGGGCGTGTTGGTAAAAGTTTGACATGGTGGGTGTAACAGCTTCAAAAAACGAGGAAGAAGAAAGGAACAGACACGACAAGACAACAGCTGTACTCCCAACTGAAATGTTTTATTTGAAAAGGAAAGGAAACAGATAGGTCAGTACCAGATAACAGTGTGTAATCAAACAATACACCACACACAAGGCACGTGTTACCCAAACGGGTTCACTAGACTCAACTTATGCCAGTCGTGGTCTGGCGCTAAAAGGACAGCTCCTTATCACATAAGGCAACCGACGGCTCACTCACACATCTTTCTCCGAGGCACGAAATATAAAAAGCCTCAATAATTTCGCGAGTGACCGTCTCTCTATGCCTTCCTTCAACCGTCACCTCGTCAAAAGCCGGCTGACACGTGCAGCCTCAGCAATGCAACGAGAGGAGTCCCCAACCGGTACACACCGTTATCTGGCACTGTCCTATGTGTTTTCTTTTCTTTTTCAAATAAAACGTTTCAGTTGCGAGTACAGCTGTCGTCCTGTCGTGTCTGTTCCTTTCTTCGTTATCGTTTTTGAAAGGTGTAACACCCACCATGTCAAAAAGTGGGTCACATGCTGGAGAACATTGTTAACGAATCCAAAACAGAAAAAAAAACACTCAAAACATCTTAAGGAAAAACAGCTGATTAAACAGAAAAATAAACAAATAAAAACATTTCTATGAACACGAAATGACTTTGCTATTAGTGCAACTGCAGATGGAAGGTCACACAAACATGACGCGCAAAACACTTCCATTTTGTGAACACACAAAACGGAACAGCGAGCTGCATTTATCTTTAGGGACGGGTTGCCTAGAGTACTGTTTCGCGAAGGCTTATAGCTTTATAAAGGAAGTTTTATTTTCGAAACACCTAGAAAGTATATCGACTAACAGGTCTCTCGGTTAGCACAAAAATGGATTTGCGAACGTTTAGCAGCCCAAATTCATAAACATAAAGATAAGTGCCTAACGTTATTCTATACTTCGAATGCCTATTATTGTATATTTAATTTTTCTCTAAGTTACAAACAAATATTAAACTTCGCATTTCTGTAGATTGCTGCATAAGGACAATCTTTTTTTTTTCTTTTTTTTTTAAACCGGGATGTGTAATAATTAGTTTCATTTCAACGGAAAATAAAAGCCTGTGGCGATGTTGAAATTTTCGGTTGTTTATTTATTAATCCCTCAACGACATAGAGGTATCTGGCTATTGGCCCCGCCAACATAATACCTCGAATATGAAGACAAATATCAGAAAGGGCAGCCATGATGCCGGACATTGTTACGTTAGTGTGTTGAAAGCGGACCTCGACTGTGTCAAGCTGGTGGTGCAAGTTCATAACGACGAAGTCCGTCACTTCGCGATTCGTTCCCGATTGTTGTTTCTTGCGCTTTCAGTGATTGCATTTGCATGCTAAAACAACGACTGCGCCTCTGTCTCCCCGCAGGGCATGCGGACGAACGATAACTGTAGTGTATGAAACGAGTTAGTTCACCTAATGACAGTGCCCCACAAACAAAATAATGCAGTCTAATACCTTACTCTGACTAGGGATATCTTATACCCCTTACGCAGATTGCGTTTTAAAGCCGCACTGCTTTTTTAGGGGAAGAGTGAGCTTCGCTTTTGAGTCATAAATATGAGAGATGGTGTGACGCTGTCTGACATGATTCATGTGCTTGAGATTGAAAAATCTTTCACAGCATATATTACGGTCGGACTGGTATTGAAATAAGTATTTACATTTTTGAACCACACTATGCATCTGCAAGACGGGATCATTCTAAAAAAGCTGAGGAATTTCGTTACAATACTGACTGTTTTTCATAATCAATTTTCGTTCAAACCATTAGAGAGTGGAATGCACTTTGGGAAGAAATTGTATATATTACTGATAATGATCTCTTTTATGATAAACTGCAAATCTGTATCCGCGATTAATAATGTGTGTTCTATTGATGTTCCGTTTATCTATTGCGTGAATCTGTACTGTTATTGCATTATGTTTCCTGTACCCCCCTGCATAATGCCTAACGGCGCTGCAGGTATTGATGGAAATAAAAATAAATGAATGTGGTGAATGTTGCGCTTAGCATCTACCTGGAACTTTCCCAGCGGCATTCGTCGGAGGGTCAGTGACCGGTGCCTCTTCTTCGCGTGCTTAGTAGTAAGGTGGTTGTCTAGGTCATCACTGTGGATCCATTGTCGCGCTTGTGCCTCCGTCGGTAAACACAGCCTCTGAAAGCAGGAGGCGCACTTGTTGACTGCCGAGTCAGGTATGGGCTTGAGAGTCTTGATATACGCATTCCTGCGGCGGCGCGCGAGGGCCAAGAGGAGGAGGGCCATCCCCACCAGCTCTTTCACCTGTTTCTTGAGGACCGGCGTCTGATGGTTGCTGCAACGCGGTTGCAGAAGGGCGTTTCCTGACGGATTCGATAACAGACAAAAAAAACGAAGGCGCAATATTTTAGTGCAAAATTAAAATTTCCACAAAAAATCACTAAAACAGCACGTACCCGCACGCCAAAGTTTGCCACCTTGGTCATGGTGCACTGACTCAAGTGGAAGAGACAACCCGTCACCCTTGCTTCTTTGAAGACTTCTTCGAAGCCGGAAATAGCCATCCCGCCGAAGTCAAAGTGACCCACCTCCTCGCCGCCCAATGCACCATAGTGGGCACACAAGGCACCGTCGATTACTTCGAACACCTTGTGCAGGCGGCCATGAAATTATTGGGCATTAATGCCACGACTTGGAGCATCCCTGCTTTCCTAAGGAAACCGTAAACGCTGTAGGTCTTTCCAAACTCCGTGGGCCAGTAATCAAAAGTGCCGTCACATATCCAATGTTTTGACTGTGTAGGACCTGCAAGTCCTGCGAGCACGCCACAGATGACGAATGGGGGATTAGGTTGTTCAGAGAAAACAAGCCCCTCGCTGACGTCGTTGCTGTTCCAGGATTCCCAGGTTTCTGTCAGATCTTTCCAAACAGCCGCCGGGTCATCCAAATCGTGAAGGATTGGGTAGCGCTCGTTGATCTTGCGCTAATACTGCTATCCCACAGACCTAAAAATAAAGCAAGAGTAAATAATTACATCTGAAACATCGTTAAGGGACGACACCCTTCAGAAGCCGCTACATTGAGTCTGGCATATGTAACTATACATAATCCTTTAAGGTAAAAAACAGCCTGTAATAACTATAGGTATTGTGTTTGCGCAAAAAAAGTGCAATATTTAGTCGTATAACGCTCAAATGCGAGTTACTAGGAAAATAACAGATTCGGTTATTCAATTATTCGAGAGCGACAAAGCATACTATTTGAGGAGACCATATATATTTTTATAAAACATTTTAGTAACTACACTCCAAAAGATGCCGGCACGTCTACTTACCCGCAAAACATTCAAAGAGCCAATCCCTGTGATCTACGAAATCAGCTATGCGAATGATGAGGTGGAACATTTGTTTAGACCTCAAAATTAGGACTGTGCTGTGGCATTACGCAGTGCAAGCATGACGCTTTGCATGCGTAATGCCACCGGTAAGACTTCATTGGTCTAAACGGATGTTCCGCCTCATCATTCGCTGACCTGAATTCTTAGATCGCAGTTAATGGCTCCTTGAGAGTTTTGCGGGTAAGTACATGCGCAGGCATTTCTTAAAGTGTAGATACGAAACGATGCATCGAAGCATCGTCTCGTCGTTTGTCAGAGTTCTGATGAGTACTCTGACAAAGCGACCTGTGCATCTGTCATTTTCGGAGATCACGCTTACAGGCCGTTAACACGACCACATCGGTATGGCAGGTATGGCGGTTTCATAGCAATAGGGCCTTTTAGCAAATCGTTTCCGCGTACTACTGGAGCCCTTGAAGCATGCTTTTGAGCGCGCGCGCGCCCCGCGGTCACAGTATCACTCGGGCGCGCGCTTAAAAGCATATGCTTCAAAGGCTCCAGTAGAGCGCGGTACGCGCAAACGGTTTGCTAAAAGTCCCTATTTTTTTTTCAGAATAGACCGATTTCACTAGGCGTTCGGCGCATGCGTGTCGCCGCCATAACTTTAGTTCACAGGAGGCAGACGTCAGTGCATGCGAGGGCTCGAGTCGTCTCGTGCTCCGCACGAGCAGAGCTCCAGCGAGGTTGTCGCACGTGCAAAAAGACTAAAGTTCCTTCGATGCATTGTGCCAGAGGTGGCGTAGTCAAACGGGCTGGTGAGATATCGGTCTATTATTTTAAAAAGAAACACAACACGGTAAACCACTGTGGCCCATAAAAAAGAATAATCCAATAAATATAGCCTTAAAAAAAAAACTTGTTTGGCTTGTTTTGGCGCAACATGTGCGCTTGTGACCAGGATGGCGCAGCAAAAGTGGATTGGCGCACAACGGCGCAATTGGCGCAGAGTTTCCACCCCTGTCAATTGAGTATGAATAATGTTTAATTTCACGTTTTTTTACTGAAAGACATGACCTTAGTTTTTTATGGATTAATGATTAAGCAATTTTCAAGACACCAGTTTAAAATATGCGATGCGTCACTCTGTAGAAGGTCACAGTCGTCAATCAAAATAATATTCAAAAAGAGCTTGATATCGTCTGCGAATAACAGCACATTTGAGTTTACTACGCAAGTAGCGATCTCATTGATAAAGATCAAAAAGAAAAGTGGACCCGAATTGGAGCCCTGTGGTACTCCCGACTACGGATAAAAAGGATCAGAGAAGTTATTTAAAATGCGTAGGACACGACGGTCAGTCAGGTAGCTTTCAAGCCATAATAAAGCACAAGACAAACACCATTACGCGACAATTTGCAAAGCGTGGTTCATCTTATCAAAGGCTTTAGTACAAACAAGAGGAACTGAATAATCAAGGAAGGTACAAAGGTTTGTTTCCACTGAGCGCCCGTTGATAAAACTGTGCTGAAAAGAACTGATACGTCGCTTGAAATAAAAAGACAGACAGGTGTGCATCACTATCTCAAATAGCTTTGAAAAAGGACATAGCATTGATACCGGGCGATAGTTCCCAACTTGCGAAGTATCTTGTCAAAAGGAACAACAGTAGACTCTTTCCATACAGATGGAAATATACCTTTACACAATGAAATCTTAAATATATGCTCTAAGATAGGCGCAAAAAGAGTCGAGCAACCTTTAACAATAATGTTAGGCACATAATCTGTACCAGATGTTAGTTTCGGCTTCAGTTTCCTAATAGCCGCCAAGATCTCGCTAACAGTGACTTTGTCTACTGCACAAACATCAGAGTAGACAGGATCGGCAAGAAATGCACTATCTTTAGGAACATCAGAGAAAAAACAACCACTGAAATGACTTACAAAAAAGTTAGCGATATCCTCCGGGTTAGACAGATAATCAGAATTACTTCTTAGACGGATACCGTGTGTACTATCTTTTTATGTTGTCGAGCATCTTTTCAAAACTTATCTGGTGTATGAGTCACTCGGGTTGGGTCTATGATATGATTATGAAAGCCATATGAAGCTATAAGGTTTATATTCATTACCAGAGCAGTCAGCTGTGTTCATGTTAAAATAGACACATATTATGGCTTTCTTACTGCTGGCAGAAAAGCGCTGGAGTACATATTCCAGCTTTATCAAAAACGACTGTATTCGAGAGCCTGGCGGCCTGTAAATCACACCCACAGTGACTTTGGTTTCCAGTTCAATGAAAAGCATCTCGTATTCGCCAGTTTTTGTTTCTGTTATTTCATCCACTCTTTTATACATTGTTCCTTCTGATAGATAAAACGCCACGCCCCCCCCCCTACTCCTATCAGCCGCCCTTGGCAATGATAACAATTCGTAGTTTTGCAGGTTTAAAAACACATCACCCTTCAACCATGTCTCTGAGAATCCTATTACGCCACATCGAAATTTCAGCCGAGTTAGCAAGGCCGTTAGTGTGTCATAATTCCGATTAAGACTTCGAACATTTCAGTGAAGGAGGTTGAGAGTGTTGAATTGTGCGCCGTGTATTGAACCTAACATTATCCCTTATCAGCGACACAACTTCAAAGTAGCTTACATAGTCTTGGCAAGGTCATGTTGAGAGATAATGTGCACGGCGCTTGCGTTTTCACCTTCCTCGCCAAAATTTTGACTGAGCGACCCACACGAATTTCCAATTTTTTTTTCTTTCTTTTTGGCAATCGCCATGCCGAGTAGAGCCTTGTATTCTGGGCACAAGTGGTCATTGACATTGACTGGAGCTTCATCTGCAAATCCAATTTGGCGAGTAGTCAGTCGTTTTTTCCTTGCTGCTTGCCCAAGGTTATCTCGTGCTGTTCTGGAAACAAACCGTAGAATAACGTTCGTGCTACCGCGTTCCTTGGTTGCCACACGGTGCACAAGTCAATGTCAGACGGTTGCACCTTGACTCCTACCTTGTCTTTAATTAGCTGTACCACTTCAGTCAGGGATTCGTCTTTTAGTTGTGGGAAAACCTTGATTTCAATGTTATTCATTCTTGAATATTGTTGTAGCTCCGCGATTTCTTTTTGCGCTTTGGCGAGTGACTGCCTTAGTCCTTTTTTCCGCTTTTAGACCCTCATGCGCCTTTTTCAAGGCTTCCAACTCGTGCTTTGCTCCTCGACGTTCCTCGAAAGTGGCATTTATAAATGTCATGCTTTTAACGACATCGTCAACTTCCTTTTTCAATGCATCATCAGTCCTATTCATCTCTTTTTTCATCACCTCGTGTGCGTCCGTCATAAGTTTGTACAACTCTTTTATCCTGGTTGCTGGTTTTTCCCCCACTGCAAAACAACAGCGAGCGATCCAAGGCTGGCCTAAGTTTCGGACCGAGAAAGAGCTCACAAATCTGCAAAACGATGACGAGCAGATTAGCGCTGATGCTGCGACCCGTTCTTGCCTGGATCGCTCGCTGTTGTGTCCGGTCCCTGGTTTCGGCTGGTTCTTTATAGGTGCCAATGAGGGCTCCCCACTGTGTAGCGCAGGCGCGTTGACGAGCTGTGATTCGGCGATTCCGAGCCCCAAGTTGTGCCTCTTGCGACTGTCACGTGTCGATGCTGTTGATATTCGCTTGACTGAGCGTTGCTTTTAGGGGCCAGTACACTGCAAAACGATGACGAGCAGATTAGCGCTGATGCTGCGACCCGTTCCTGCCTGGATCGCTTGCTGTTGCACGTACCTCGAGCATCGACGCACCTTGCACTACTTTTGAAACATGAAGGGACTATAAGTACAGCTTCGCTTGTCTTTTTACTTCACCAAAGTAGAAACTATGGATCTTTTTTTCTATGCAATAATGCAGTCAATAAAACGAAATGAATTCCTGATACGGGTTCAATGAGCATTAAAGACTAATTGAGATCTTCATTTAAAAAAAAAATATCTGAAAAATCAATTTATGGTATTTTAAGCTGAGACTAAATTAGCAGAGATTACAGCCAAAGCTAAAAGGGCGAGCTTGCCCGCGCTCCTGGCTTTAAGCTGTGCACTACTAGCGTGGGTGCTCGCTCCGCGGAAGAACGCTTAAAAGCAGCGATCCGAGCTCTTTAATACTTTGCCGCGACAGAATCAATCCAGCCGAGTGTGCTTTGATTTCCTTCGACTTCGTTCAATGTCGCCTGCATACTCTATGCCTGTCGGACGAAGGAAAACACATAGGGGCCGCCAACCAAGTGGTTTCGCGCTGCCGCCGTTGTTTAGTATGAGGGCGTGACCTTCGTTGGGGCAGGATAGAGAGCCTAGATTGAAGGGAGGGGCAATCCGAAACCAAGGAGAGCGTTCGCAATTTAATAGCAGATACCTCCTGCGGGAATCGTTCGTAAGAGCGCATGCGCTGCGTTGTCGCTCGCGTAGCGAGGAAAAAGCAGGAGGAAAGGTGGAAACATTTGCAGACGATCAACATATTCGTCACCTCCTCGCAGCTCCAATTGCGAACGAGGCCCAGAAACAACGTGAGCTTGATCTAGCATTTGGAAACACTCTGTAATACATGCTCTCAGGATGCTAACGCCGGGGCCTTGCGCGCGACCTATCGTCTGCTCGTGCCCTGGAGAGCCACAGAAGTTCCTAACTGCACGATCGGGGTCACGTGGTTTATAGGCCGCATTGGCAATGCGAGCTGCGAGGAGGTGACGAAAGCGTTGATCCTCTGCAAATATCTCCGCCTTTCCTCCTGCTTTCCTTCTTACCACGCGAAAGCGCAGCTTATCCGTACTTCCGACCGATCGCCGCAGGAGGCATGCGCCATTACATTGCGCACTTTCCATAGTTCGGTAGTTACCACACTGTTAGCAAAAATAACACGCCCAGACGTGTAAACCGGTGTCCCATAGCGGACACGTCGAAACGTGTTCGTTTTACACGAGGCCATCTGTGTTTTTTGTCTACACATGAGGTGCTGTGTAAACTTAACACGCTACACCGTGTCTGCCTTCCGCAAAACCGTTTCGAGCGTGTTCCTTATGAAACATGGCGGCCAGCGGCCGAGAACAGGCGAGAGACGAGCCCAGCGAGCCGCGCGCCTTTCGGCCGAATTGAAAGCACACAGGGCGCGTTAGTTCTCCTTCGATGTTTTTTGTACACAGTAAAGTCTCCAAGCGGCGGACGTAGCTACTTGCAAAGGTACGTACGTGCGTTGTCGGCGGTCGGCGGCGTCGGTAGCTTCAACGAACCGCTAGACAAAAAAAAAAAAAAAAACGAATGCTGAACATACATGGATAAATAACTTGAGCAAACTATTTAGAATCGGGCGGTAACTTTCGCCACCTATCGAGATTTCTAGCAGCCTGTTTTTAAAAAAAAAGACGAGTCTCTTAACACTGCGAACGACCACGACTACACAGCAACCCTACATACAACGCAGGCAACACAGCACCGACATGTACACAAACACAACAACCGACACTGCGCCCGACACTTCCTACTCGATATGCTTTTCTCCCCGCGGCACATATAAGCTTGACATGTGCGGGTAAGCTCTTTGGCCGCTGACCATTACAGATTTATAGAAGAATACACAAAACACGGCGCAATGGACACCCGTGTGTTAGAACTGTTTGCATTTAAAAAGTATGGAGGCAAAATCTATAATGTTAGTCCGTTGCAATAAATAACGATATGTTAACAATAAATCTTAAACCGGTCATGAAAAAGTTCAAATTTTTGTTATTTTCTTGCTTGACTATACTTCGTTTCAGCTTCGGTCCGAGCGCGGCCGATGTTATGAACCGAAGGGCCAATCAAACAGCGCAAAAAGCGCAGCGTCATGGCGTGCTCTCTGCGCTTGATAGGACTAGTCGGCGGAGGAGCGCGCACAGAGAGACGGCGAATACCGGCTGGTCCTATCAACTGCAGAGAGCACCCCATGACGTTGTGCCTCTTTCGCTGTTTGGTTGGCCCTTCGGCTCATAACTTCGGCAGTGCTCAGACCGAAGCTGAAACGAAGTATAGTGTTATGAGCAGTCCGACTAGCTTGAATCAGATAGGAAAAGAAATTATTGGGATTTTGTCATTACGTATACAATGATAAATGAAAATGATCCTTGCGCAAAGCATTTTTTATATATTTTTGTGAAGGACATCCGGACATCCGCCCAACACTTCACTTCCGCTCGTTGCAGCAGTTGCAGTACGGGAGCAGACGCCTTCACTTTTGGGGCGTTTTGATGCAGTTTGTTGTCGTATGTCGTGTCGGTGTCGAGAAGAGCGGTGGGGCTCGGGAGTTTGTGACCGGTGTTATTCGTGAACACTATTGTGGGGCGCTGATGCGACTTTTTTTTTATACTGCCACCACCCCGAACTTTGAAGATACACTGGCCCGTAGCAGTGCATTATGCTGAATCGCGAGCTCCTTCTCTGTTGACGTCGCTTTCCTGGTACCACTCGTGGATACTGCAAGCGTTTAAACAGTGTGCACCGTCTCGCCTACATCCCCGGTGACGTACTCGACCTGTTGAAACTTATTGCTTCCGTCATTTTAGAGTACGCAAGGCAGTTATCTCGTTGGTCTGCATGGTTTCGGTTATAAAAGCAAGGCAAAACGCTCGTAGTTCCCACCCTCAGTACACGTCGGACATCTTCCACACTTTGACACCGGATAACTGAATGAACGAGGATTTACATTCACTTTCGAGGTTACTCTCGCCGCTTCCTCACCGTTGAGCAGCAGGATGAGCTGGCGACAAGCCGCGGATGAAAGGCTTGAGCATCAACAGCCCAAGCGCACTCGGTGCCGATGCGGGCGACGCGGGTTTCTGTCAACCGGGAGGCCAGCAAAAACCGTGACCATTCCAGCTCTTCGTCATGACACGGTGTTGCAGAGAGCAAGGTAAAATACAGCTACACGGATCACCGAAGCAAACGACTGCTATCTTAAATCTTGGCTTGTTATTGCGCCTTTGTAGTAGATCATCTTATTCGTTTTGCTGGAGAGACGCAAACGACGGGCATAACAAAATCGCTTGCATATTCCGCATATCTGACAAAAGCATTTACCCTGTCACCTTGCGAAAAGCGCGAAACACGGAGTCCGCACCGTCCAAAGCTTCCCGTTTTTTACCTGCTTTAGAGCAGTTTGTACCTGCTAGTAGATATGCCTACTGAAACAGGGCAGTGCCAGAGAGAAAGAGACAAAGTTGAGAAAGCTTGCTCGCTCTCCAATTTCTCAACTCTCAAGTGATTGTACCATAATAAATGCACCACCGCGTCTTCCAAAATAAAGAAAGAGCACTACGTTCACAACATAAAAAATGGTCTCAGTACATGCATCTGTGGGCAGGTAGGAAACCTTGCCCTAATTTATTCACGCCGCATGATTGGCGCAACAAACTCGTTGCAGGACCGAATCATCTACTCGAGCGGTGTACGTCGCTATGCAAACGCAGTCCAACACGAAGCATAAAAAACGGCAGATTGAAAAGGGATACTGAACCAAGGAATTTAGTGTTCATAATAAGTGGCGCACGTTCTTATTACGAGCCAGCAGCCGTCGGTGTGCGCGAGCACACGCAACAAAAATGTCGTCAAAGACCTCCATTCGTGGTTAAGATTAAAGTGAAATGTATGGGCTTCGGGCCAGAGGAGAATAAAGACAAGTTTTTCATCTACACAGTGGTGTCTGGTGTAAAAGGTTAGCGATTAATTGGTCTAAAAAGCACGTAGCTTTCACTTGCAGAGATGAAAAGCCTGCATTTATTCTCCTTTGGCCAGAAGCCCATACATTTCACTGTCCTCTTAAGCGCGAATGGAGGTCTTTGACGTCATTTTCGTTGCGTGTGCTCGCGCACACCGGCGGCTGCTGGCTCGAGGAAAGAACGTGCGCCTTTTATTATGGACACTAAATTCTTTGGTTCAGTATCCCTTTAAGACAACAATCCGGAGTCCATTATTCAATTAAAACAACGTAATTTTGCTGAAACGCCCGCTGCTTCTTACTCACGGTATGTGTCGGGATACTTCCACAGTTTGAAACGGAACGAAGGAAGATTTACTTTTAAAAACGCTCGCTGCGTCCTCCCGGACCAGCTGGACCGGATCAGCTGACGACGACGGGACTGCACCCGTTGAACCTCCACCACGCAACAAACAATTTGCGCTCCGTGTTAAAAGCGTGGTTCAAACAGACCCGGAATACAAAGCATCGCACCACACACGACGAATGTTTCAGCTCTTTTTCGCATCGCCGGGTTGCACCAAACAGAACGAGATCGCCGAAGTCAACGCCGCGCTGTCGTGAACCTTGGCTTGTGGTTGCGAACTCGTGGACCCTGCGACTCCCTTCGCTTTCAAAGCACACACGACGATTACGAATGCTACTTTCCGTCTTCCAGGAACATCACAGGGGCACTTCTCCGGTCACGTCTTCACTATATGCTCGCAAACTCCGAAGCTCTATGCGAAGCTTCTCGCGTCCCGTCAAACCAAAACAGTAGCGGCGCCATGCGTACTTGCCAGATTTTCTCCGGTCAAACAAAAGCAACGAAAGCCAACCGGCGCTTGCTTCCAGCGTACATCGGCGTTGCGCTTGCGCCGTGGCCAGATCGCTTGCAGTTGAAGGTTGAAGCAAAAACGAAACCAACTGCAATGTCACGTGTTCACATCGAGGACACGCTTTTTATATCCATTTTAACTGTTTGGAACGAATAATTAGACCCATGACTTTATTTGTGGTGTCTAGGAAACTGTTATCAGGACCCCTAAACTAAATACAAACATGGGCGACATGAGGGAAGCCGCATTGCCATCGACCAGAAGATGGCGGCGAGCACGGTAAGCGCGGATTTCGCCAACGTCCTGCGACATGGCGCAATTGCTTCTGGTGCATATCTGTCTCCGAGACATGTTTCTTTCCGCGGCATTTGTCTCGACGGTCCTTTCTAAGTGTGTCCCCAAGCATTCCGGTGCTTTGATAGCCGGCAATGCCGCGGTCGTCGCCGGGGGCGATGCGTGTTATCGAGGTCGGCTACACGGTTATGCGTGTATGACCGAACCAAAACACGTTTTTTACAACCTCGCATGATTTCTGAACGAATTATCCGTTACTCATCGTGTAAATTTATGGTAATTTGTGTAAATAGCGTGTTTTTTACCCCAAATATTCGCCAAATACACGGGACTTGCTAACAGTGTACTACGTGACAATGTACTGCAATGTGTCGAGGCGATCAGAAAGGAGGCATCGACTAACGTCGCTAAAAGTGGGTTGGCCGGAAGTAGCGTGAGTTTCACTCCTCGTGCTCTCCACAACTGCGCCTAAGACTTTTTTTTTTGTTATTATGTTCTTTTTTACGAGCGATCGTAGAAAACGAGGTTTCAGCTCCACTAGCTTTTTATCGCTGCACCGTTGGTTAGTTTGCGTGCTGTAAAAGTTGAGGACGAACAGTCAGTGGATCGACGTGATGGAGGTCAATGATGAAAGCGTTGCGAGTACAAGGCCAGTGTACGAGTGCATGCCATCAGTCCAATGGTACAGAGCCATACTCGACATAAGACAAGCTATCGAGTTTTGAAGAAAAAAAAACTTTACAACGCTCACAGAAATTATGATTGCTAGCATGCGACACTTTCGATGTCATTGTAGAAGGTTCAGACACCGAGGTCGTCGAATCATCGGATACTCTCCGGGTTGAAAATGCCTGCCGTTTAGAGAATACGAACTGGTGAGTATACCAAGTACAAGTAAACGTCGAGCATAAAGTACGTCTTTTGTCTAAAAGATTAGTAGAACTTGTTTACTAGGTTCGCTGACTCCTCCTCTACCTTTACAGCCACATTAGGCGATGAAAAGCAAATAAAAGGAACCTTGTCTGCTTGGATTGCTCGCGGAGGTGCGGAGAATAACAAAAATATAAAAAAAAAAATATATTACACGTGGTCGCGGTAAGCACGAGAAGTGATACAACTCAAGTGACTTCCGTCGATGCCTCCCTTCTGACCGCTCCGACATCTTGAGGTAGATTGTTACGTCACAGGGCACTGGTGGGCAATTTGAATTGGGCTTCCTACTTCTATTTTTTATAAAACAACTACGCAACTTTAAAGTGAATCAATTTTTGGTTATGTCCTGATACACATATTTAACGCCTAGCATAAAAAAAAATAAAACCTTTTTTGGCGTGTCAGAGGCTTTTTAAGGTTGGTTTGAATCGCAGCCGTGACACACCATTTTGTGCTAAGGCGGTTTTTGCTGCAACGCCCCGGGTTGCTTTTTCTCAGCTGCTTAGTGACTGCTTGGTCTAACATCTGGCACATAAGCAGGTAAGAGTACGATAAAAGACGATTCTGCATCCCATTAGGCGACAACGCTACTCCGAAGGGGGGCAGTACTTGGCATTCCTTTGTAAAACGAAATTATTCCAAACCCAATGAATGAAGGAAGCTTTGTGAGGCGAATGTAATTCACTGGTCTTCTCGACGAATCGCTCGTCGCCCTGTAGCCGATCAAGCTGCTTCGACTGAGTTTGGGTCGGCAAAAACGATTCTTGGAAGAACGGTTGCTTCTGAATAGAATTTCAGGCTGGTTTCTACTGCCCCGTATTTCTAAGTTGCGTTACGTTACAAAATCTTACGCACAATTCACCGGGACATGCGTGATTCATATTAAGAGTGGCTGCGAGTTCAAGGAGAAAACCTTGCAGGCAACATTGGAAACACGAATGGTTCGGTTACTTACACGTAAGGTAAACAGAAGAAAAGGCTGCTGAGCGAAACAGCCTTCCGATTGCAGTGGTTTCTAGTCAGATGGCATCGCCTCGGATGAAGCATTAAAGCCATAGTAGCTTTGCATGCGAAATTAAAAGCACGAATATCCGGGTGACTTTTAACGCAATTAATACTCTTGTGGGTCCTCGGTGGCTCTAATCTGAGTTTATTTTTATTTTATTTTTATTTATTGCATTGCTGTTTTTCTGCCTTGTGGCACAAAAAACAGAAATAAAATCCTAACGACAAGGTGTACGTCACTTGATGGCCCGAGTGAAAGGGGTGCATCTTGCTGCTCAGGTAGTACATAGGATGACAAAGACATCATCTGTGCATGTTTTCGATTTAGTCATTGATTTTATATCAGAGTCATTCTCGTAGCTAACCGTCAGTTCGATTTGTCTGTATTACCATTCGCAGAGATCGTGTCGACCGCCAACTGCCTAGAGCATCGTCTTGGGGATACTATTGCTGGACATTGCTGCAAGCTTCATCTAGCCACGAAAGCAATAGTCGAGCTATATATCACACGAGATTGAGACTTTTTTATTCTAACCTATTTCTTTGTTCTTTTAAACATATTGTATGCATTGGTGACTAACTCGATTAAATGCTCTCATGCTTACACCACGTTTTTTCCTCGATGCTCAAAAATCGTTAAAAAATGCCGGCGGCTCATAATGATGCCAGAAATAGGCAGCTAAAATAACGATAACTTCTCCGTGGCAACTGGAACACGGGATATACCACCCTCGTCGAGTCGATTATCGGTGTGTCTATATTTAGGCAGTGAAAGGTGACTCATCTCAAAATAAGGTATTTGACCAGTGCGGTATGGCTGCTAGCAGGGTGTTTTTAACGTGAACCGCGGAGTAATAACTGCGTGAGTGTAGCTAGACTACAACGTAAACAATGTCGTAAATGGTTCAACGTGGCTATCCGCAGTGCCACACAGTTACCTGAAAGTTCGATCAACAACACAAACGACGCGTCATGAGTGAAGTTATCGTACAATGGGTAAGATGCTAGGATCCGAAATGGCGACGCGTATATGAAGGAAATTGAGCGCCACGTCGCGGAGCTTGGGGATTCCAGTACTCTTGAAAACTATTCAGTGACTCTGGGCACGGTCAACCACCAAGTTGGACGTCCGTGCTTTTGCGATGTAGGCAAGAAATGCTGTCATTGCAGTACCACTTCCAATCAGGAGTTCTCTACGTGTTTTATAAAAGCCTCCTCTATACTCCATGCCTGTCAAAAACGCTCTTCAATTGGATTGGATTGGATCATTTGACTTCGCCTTTGTGGCGGATTACCAGAAAACCTTGTATTCTGGATTTAGCCAGGGGTCGCCTCTGCCAATTTCCCTTCTACGTTCTCTTCCGCCTGTGTCTGTACCTGGGTGAATTGTGCACGCTCCGCCATGTTTACTCTCCTCCCCCCTCCCGCGTCATGCGGCTCCTGCCCCGACACCTTCAGTCGCCTCTTCGTCACCTCCAATGTTATCAAAACACCAGGTTGGGAAAATCACACTTGAAACCCGGACCCCTCAAGTACACCGAGTCCGAACTAAATACGTTAACAGCCCCACCATTTATCGAGGATTCAAAATGTGAAAGTTAATTTATATAGCTACTAGGAGATGACTCAGCGGAACGGCACTGCGAGATGGCGCCACCGTCCTTGCGCGACTCGACCTGCAGCAGTACGTGCAGCCGTCCATTTCCCGGAGTGGCCACTGCAGGAGAAATGGTGGCGTTGCGATCGCTCTTAGTTACGTGCTTGAGTATGGATTGCAGCCACTTTCTCAAAACAGGTCCTATGATAGTTTCCCAACCGAGTTGTTCCAGTAACGTTGGTCACCTCATACGTCAAGCGAATGTCCTCCCGTTGCCGCTCCGGCCCACGACCCCCTGTATACTTACGATCACGTCACACGAGAGTACAACAGCGCCCACCAAGAGACCATACCGGTTAGCATGCATGTGCGTCACTACCAGGCAATGTGTTCATACATCAAAGCTAGCAGAAGGTCCAGAAAACAAGAGGAATTGGGGTCTGCAGGCGATAGCCACTGACACTCTCACGAAGAATAATGCAAGTACCACATTACTAGTGCTACCTCAACGGAGAGTGAAGGACCAGACACACCTGGTAAATGAGAATGAGCCCATCCGACTACCACCTGAGGGAAGAAATTCTCGCCGGTGATGGAAGTGTTATGCGCATTGCTCGATCGCTTCTCAAGGAAGTCCAAGCTCCCTGAAGCATTTTTGTAATGAACAGAGGAGTCACGACGGAGGTAGTGCATGAACTGATCGAACCATATAAGAAAAAGGCGATGAATATGCCACGTATGTACAGTTCCAATCGAACCTATCTGGAACGCCCGACCGCCCGTCCTTTTACGAGTGGTGCTAGCCTGGCGGCAGCCGGTGGTACTAATTGGGACTCGTGGCGGCGGTCCCATCTCAGAGCACGGGGGGAGCACGTTTAAATTTTGAAATCAAATACAAAAAAAAAAAGATCCACCGCTTGTTTTTTTTTTTTTTTTTTTTGTTGTTTTTGTTTTGTTTGTATCGTATATTTATTCATCACCTTGCTTTACCCAGCTCATTTCCCGGCACAAAAAAGTGAAATGAATATAAAATAAAACCTTTGTGATTATAACGTATTTTTATACCGGTTGTTTAACGCTATTTGATGCCTACCCACCCAAGCTGAGAATCTACTGTGCTGCTCCCCTCCTCCAACGCCCTCTGAAATGGGCAAATGCCGCGTGGCCATTCGATACCATCGGATGTCGCTAAACTGTCGCCCAGCGAAGAAAAAAAAATAAATGCTCGCCCAAGCGTTCCAGTCAAGTTTGATTGCAACTCTACATAATGCAAATGTGGGTGAATGACATCCTGAAGGGAGAGCAAACAGACGCAAATACAGAAAGCCTGAGGCCGAAGTGAACTTAGCACACATCATCCCAAGCTATCCGTTCGGTGCCAGGGATTGCCAGAGGCTAATCAATGCACGCTGCGACTATGCATCTGAACGCCAAGCTGAAGCAGCTATTCAAGTGTATCAGAGCAAGGTGCATCTACCTCGGGCGAGAGCTAGCAAGCATTTTAGCAATACAAAAAGACGGGGTTCACTTTCGTAAAGAAGGCACCTAAGTGCTAACGGAACGGGTAGGCGGAGCCGTGAGACGCTTTATGGGTCTCAGAAGACAGGAGACTATCAGACGCAAGAGAGGGAAAAACACTGGTCGATATTGGACGTATCCTGAAGTGTAAAAGACGCCAAATGCAACAGGAAAAGGGCAGGGGTACTTCAAGAGCTTCCAAGGCTGGCTATTCGACCACCCCCTGGCGGACCCCATCAGATCTTGAACTCATCTCTAACCCCAGAAGAGGCGACTGAACGCAAGCACGTGCAAACCGCCACTGGTCAGGCGTATACCTGGCCTCATCAAAGGAAACTCCATCTACCGGCGCCTTGTCGACAAGGGGTATGGATACCCCCGGTCCTCATGCCACACACCGTGTATCTACAGGAATATATATCTGGAATGGCAGTGCCTAGGGCCGACACTGAGAAAGAATGGTTTGCTCTGGGGCCAACTGCCAGATCTAACGTGCCTATGCCCAACCCAGCATTAAACGAAGGTTTTACTGTCCACGCCCAGCACCCAGCATGCTCCCCGTCGTCGGAGTGAGTGCACTTTCTAAATCACATACTCCGCCAGCAGTTGGCAGCCATGCAACATCAGAGGGAATAAGTAATCTGCAAACTGAAAGCAGTTTTCGCCGAATAACAGGCGCGGCCGCCGAGACGACTTCAAAAAAGAAAAAGCAGTGTCATAGTTTTTTGTGTGCGTTTCTTTCAATGGTGCAAGACATTGAGAAAATGGAAAGAGATGTCCTTAACCCTTCATGAAAAAATACTTTTGTTTTGGGTAGCTGAGACGCCCTTGCGCTATGCGGAAGAGCCCCCTCTAGAACCTTAAAGGGTGGAAGGTGGCGGCCGCAAATGGGATGTGAGCCTTCTTTGGAAAGGGCTGGACAGACGTGGCTAAGAATGTCTGATACCTGTCAAAAACACACATATATATATATATATACATAGAGAAACGGGCAGCACATAACATACATCTGTACTATTTACCTCATCCATAACTTTCTAAGACGCAAACACCTTGTACCCACACTTGGCGCTTCTCTGCTATATGCACTACAATAATAGTTTTAGCCGAACAAGATGAAACATCGTAATGCTCCCCGGTGATATTTTAGACAACAGTCATAAAATATAAATAGGCAGTAATTAAACGTTTGGATGCGTATATATCAACTCACGTTTATAAACAAACCGGAGCGCTCCTAGCGGACGCCACCGGCGCCGCTCATGCGCGATGGGGGCGTGGGCAAGAAGCTCGCCGTCGCCCATAAACAAACCATTGAAATACGATGTTATCAACGTCGGTGTCAGTCTCCCTGCCCTTTTTCGCGTTCGAATTGTTGATTCTACGTCATCCTGGGCAATGTCTGACTACTTGAGCGGCCTCAGCAAAATTACCGAGGCTCGTTACACCGCAGAACTTCGCGTGAATAATGTGACATGTGGCGATTCATTCCGCGTGGACGCGGCAGAACGTACGCTAAAGCCATATTCGCATGATGAGATTTCGCTCGCCATTTCCGGTCGCGACGTCGCTCGGACTGCAAAAACGTGAACTGTAGCTGAGATGGTCGACGTCGATACTGAAACTCGCGAGCAGAATCGGACAATGTGAATCAGGCGTAGCAAGTCGTTGATGACCACTGGTAACAATGATCAACATCTCCTTCTAGCTACTGTTTACATCGAGCCTGCTTACCAACCGTCACACTTAAGCCTTATGAGGCCTGCACTTACTTCTTATTGCAAGTACCGGACCCACGTTTGGTCTACGGGCCGGTGTCATCTAAAAGAGCAGACGACAAGCAGTAACGTTCGAAAGAGCAGACGACAGTTCGAACGATCAGGCGGCCGTTTGAACTTGAAGACGCACTAAACATAGTCCGCAGGTGGTCCGTACAGCTTGACGGTTTTTCGGCGTTCATGTTGAAACAAAACAAATAAATGAGATGACCCCAAATATCCGTGAATTCAACCCAAAGTGCTTCCCGCCCAAGCAATCGTGGTCCGACGGCGTCTGGTTTTCCCTTTTCACGGCACATATCCACGTTCTCGGACGAACCGAGCACATGAAAACTGACCTTCAAACCTTTCTCGACTCTTTTGTACAACCCCAGTCGCGGCTTCTAACGAGAAGGCCGGTTTTTGTCTGGTTCCTTTCAAAACAACGCAGAAATAGACGTCTCACATGGGGATTTCCGCCCACAGCCCTACACAGGAAGTGCGCGCGACGCGCCACCACCGCACCTTGACGTAAGAGAGATGAGTTCGTGTATAGCATTTATTCCACGGCTCCAGAAAATGTCTTTGCCTTGAATCCTATAGGACATAAGCAAAACTGTGCATTTCTGATTTTTCTGAGAAAACGATCGTAATCCTTCCGTTGTTTGTAATTTCGTGTGTGATATTGAAAGCAAATCAATTTGTACTATATTAATACCTTCCAAACCTTTCATTCTACGGACGTTTCTTCTATTGACGAGGGCGGAATCGCAGTAAAATCATCACAACCCCAATTCCGAATACATTGCGACAAAGCGCCATTGACTTGCTTAAGAAAATGTTTTGCAGGTTGTGGCAGTTAACACTTTATTTCATTATAAATTCAAAAGCGCTAAAACATTAGAACGATATTTTAAAGAACACTAAAACCTATTTTTTCTTTATAATGAAGTGTGATCACGGATACGCATCCATCCAAGGAGTCATCCCACACAGATTTAGCAAAACGTTTCTGCAGGAAGCTTTCCAGATAAGCACATAGTGAATTGATGTAACAAACTTTTAAATTACGTATATATCAACCTCTAAATATGTTACCCGTGGCCCTGTATAAATTCATTGTCTCATCAGCAGAAGTTACACACTGATCGATCACATATGAAAACACTACAAATTAACTTTACTGCTTGTGAAGTGAAATTAAAGGCCTATGTTTAATGTTACCCATAAAATGTTTTTTAAACCTACACTAATTCGGTTTGTTTAGGTGAGCTTTATGGGCGCGCGAACGTAATACTGGAGGCTAATCGTCACAATGATTTATATAATTATCAAAACATGTGTTTATGAACATTTTAAGCAATGGGCTTAAAGTTATAGTTTCGATCATAAGCTTATTGAGTGCCGTCAGAAACCAGGGTTGAGCAGTATCGCGATACAAATGTATCGCGATAGTATTTTAGAAATACATTTCGTATCTGTATTTCTGTATCGCGATACATTTTTTCACCAGTATCTGTATTCCCGTATCGAAATACATTTGGAATGTTTCTTTGTATCGCGATACAATCAGGATAAAATGTATTTCGTTACTTTTCTTGAGAAATACTCCCCCCCCCCCCCCCCCCCCCCCGAAAAAAACAAAAACGAGTGCGAACACTTTTTTTTTTTTTACTTCTGAGGGCACCAGGGTCAAGGAGCTACTGGGGCATTGTTACTATGCTGACCAGGGTTCCTTTTGATTCTCCTAATTATTTTTCTATGCGTCCTCTTCACTCTTCTGAGAAGTGTGAGAAGGGCCTGACAGCAAGTGTCGGATCAGGATGCCTAAGTTTTTTGTCGTTTCGTTGCAGCTGCTGTTAGCGTTCCTGGTGCCATCCTGCCCATCGCTATCGGAAAACGTCAACACCGTCATCGGAGGCAATGTTTCATCGGCGACATCCGCAGTTACAAGTGTAAACAAGTTTCCGTTATCGCTTGGCCACTCCTGGACTGGTCAGCAGGTGACCCCTACGGTGCAGTTTTCGTTGGAACCCAACGAGTTTCCATCAAGAGCCACATCGACCTCAGCGCCACAGGGTAGAAAAGCGGCAGCATCCTTCAACTTCGCCAGTGGGCCTGACAGCAAGTGTCGGATCAGGATGCCTAAGTTTTTTGTCGTTTCGTTGCAGCTGCTGTTAGCGTTCCTGGTGCCATCCTGCCCATCGCTATCGGAAAACGTCAACACCGTCATCGGAGGCAATGTTTCATCGGCGACATCGGCAGTTACAAGTGTAAACAAGTTTCCGTTATCGCTTGGCCACTCCTGGACTGGTCAGCAGGTGACTCCTACGGTGCAGTTTTCGTTGGAACCCAACGAGTTTCCATCAAGAGCCACATCGACCTCAGCGCCACAGGGTAGAAAAGCGGCAGCATCCTTCAACTTCGCCAGTGGGCCTGACAGCAAGTGTCGGATCAGGATGCCTAAGTTTTTTGTCGTTTCGTTGCAGGTTAGTAAATTCAAATACTTTGAATTCAAAAGCAACTTTTTGTGTTTGTTTGTGCTGCCAGGCCCCAAGGCATGCTTTACGTTGTATCTTGAATTTCTAGAGCTGTTTAGCGTTGTTGATGCATATGTCCAAAGTGAGGGATTTGGGTTGTTTCTACTACTTGGTGGGGATATTGAAACCAACCCTGGACCCATGACCAAAGCGCAAGAGGAGTTACTCAACAAAGTTTATGAAATAGTTGTGACGCTTCAGACCGGGCAAACCGACATCCTCCAGGAAGTAAAAGACCTAAAGGCTAAGCAACATTCCACCGAGAAATCGCTGAGTAATCTCGCTGCACGCGTCGACCAGTTAGAGAGTGATATTTCTACGGTAAAATCAGTCAGCGTTAACAGCGACGTGGGCCCTTCCCCACAGATAGCCGCGGCTACTAATGAGATATCGGAGCTCAGGGCACGCTGCGATGACGCGGAGAGCAGAGCGCGCAGATCAAATCTTCTTTTTTTTGGCTTCCCCGATAAGGACAAGGAAACATGGGCGCAGTCGGAAAAGACTGTTGTAGACGAGTGCCTCGACAAGTTAGGAGTTGTTCTTGCACCGTCGTGTATCGAAAGGGCGCATCGTCTCGGTATGTTTTCTCAGCAAAAGTGTCGCCCAATAATTGTAAAAATGTTTTCATACAAAGATAAAGAGGCCGTACTTTCTAAGGCCTACAAATTCAAAGGAACATCATTTTCCGTGAGTGAGGATTTCATACCATCAGTGCGACTTGCGCGGCGAAAGCTATTAGAATTTGCAAGACCACAAGATATACCTTTCAAGCTGCGCTTCGACAAACTGCTGATTGGAAATAAGTGCTATATCTATGTACCTCAAACAGACTGTGTCAGTGAAGTGAACTCCCACGGGCCAGAACAGAATTTACCTAGACGTAACGCCGAAATTACTAACCGTGCTTCCGCTCAGCCAGAGCGTGACATCGTAAATCCTAATCAAGCTTCAGCTTCGTCATAACGTTCAAGGAGGGGTGAGGCTGCTACTACCAATACTTTGCCTAATAATAATATTTCTGTTCTTTTTACGAACATTAGAAGCATTATGAATAAACGGGACGATCTGTCATCAGTTGTGGACTCTTCTAACGCGGATGTTGTCGTGTTAAGCGAGACATGGTTGTCCAGTAAGATACGCAACTGTGAAATTTTGCACTGTCAGAGACGTTTCAACTTCTATCGTTACGACAGGGAAGAAAGAAAGGGTGGCGGGGTGTTGGTCGCGGTAGCAGAAAATGTACCATCGTTTTCTATCAATATTGTTTCTGAACTCGAGCTGCTATGGGTTGGTCTCCAGTTAAAAAATAAAAAATACATTTTAGGCGTGTGTTATCGCCCTCCTTCTAGCAATACTGCGTTTATAACGAATCTGCACGATGCGATCAACTCAGTCATTGTTCGTTTCCCGAATGCACCGATACTACTGTTGGGTGATTTCAACTACCCCTCTATAATATGGTCAGACGAGGGTGCAAACCTTAGTCACTTCTCTTCTGAATGTAGTGAGTTTTTGAATTTTTGTTTAGATTTCAATTTCTCTCAAACTGTTACAAAACCGACGCGTACGACTACAACAACTGCTGCTGTGCTTGATCTCATATTAACAACATCGCCTGAGCTGATCTCCTCGTTAACTTACATGCCTGGTCTCAGTGATCATTCCCTACTACACTTTTTTTTAAACATTCCTGGTCGCAGTAAGTCCAATCAGACGAAAACATTTTTGAACTATGCTAGGGCTGATTTTAATTCAATCAACAACGAACTTTGCCATTTTCTAGAGGACTACATGGGTTGTTTTGCTGAGCGCTCAGTTGATGATAACTGGTGTTTATTTAAAGAGAAAGTTATGTCACTCATGAACGCCCATGTTCCCCTTCGCGTGGTATCTTCTTCACCAGAATCTCCATGGTACAGCGTGACATTAAAAAAGCTGTCAAATAAAAAGAAACGATTATTTCGCACTGCAAAGCTATCGGACCATGTACAACGCTGGGAGGCCTACCATGTTGCAGCTAACGTATATAAGAAAGCAGTCGAAGAGGCAAAATTACATTACTTTAACAATACGCTGCCGTCAATGTTGCTTAACAATCCGCGTCAATTCTGGAAAGTTATTAACCCTCCTTCTAGTACTGGCATAGTGCTTAGGGACACCCATGGAGAGGAGGTGCCAAGTGAAGTGTGTTCTTTTTTGTTAAATGATGTGTTTGTTGGATCTTTTTCATGCACGGTAACCGCAGATTGTCCTGTATTTAGAACTTATGATTTTTTGCCCATGTTTCCTGTTATTGTAAACTGTGAAGGTGTATCTAATATTATTGAAAACCTTAAAACCAATACGACCGCAGGCATTGATAATATTAATGCTAAGTTTTTGAAAAACACTAATACGTACTCATGCGTTATCTTATCTAAATTATTTTCGCAATCACTCGAACAAGGAGAATTGCCAAAAGATTGGAAGGTGGGGAAGGTGATCCCTCTCCACAAAGGGGGCGATAAGCATAACCCTTTAAACTTTCGTCCGATTTCTTTAACGAGCATTCCTTGTAAAATCCTTGAGCACATCATTTACACTAACATTTTCAATTTTCTAGATTCAAATTCGTTTTTTAACTCAGCGCAACATGAATTTCGAAGGTTTTATTCATGTGAAACTCAACTCCTAACCTTTACTCATGACCTTCACGTAACACTTGACCGGGGTTCCAGGACTGACTGCATATTTCTTGATTTCTCAAAAGCTTTCGACAAGGTTCCTCACGCGCTGCTTCTTTATAAACTCCGTAAACTTAACATAGATCTAAATATAATCGCTTGGATAGAATCGTTTCTATCAGACCGTTACCAATTTGTTCACGCTAACAGAACTAATTCTTCAACTTCACCTGTCAAGTCCGGTGTCCCACAAGGTTCCGTATTAGGTCCACTTCTATTTCTTATATATATTAACGATCTTCCCACGCATGTATCGTCTTCTATTAGCCTATTCGCTGATGACTGTGTAATTTATAAGGAAATCATTAACGACTCTGACATATCTGCTCTTCAGACCGATATTAACAACGTCACCCGCTGGTGCGATAATTGGCTTATGGAACTTAACACCTTTAAATGTAAATCTATGAGAGTGTCCCGTCAAAATAACACTTGTCCCTCCTACTGTATTAATAACTCCACCTTGCTTTCTGTGTCTACCTATAAATATCTCGGTGTTCATATAACCAACGATCTCTCCTGGAACATCCATGTCGACTATATCACTAACAACGCTAATCGCTTATTAGGCTATCTCAGAAGAAACTTTTCCCTTGCCCCTGTTTCACTTAAACTTCTCCTATATAAAACTTTAGTGCGCACCAAACTTGAGTATGCAGGCTCTATCTGGAACCCTGGCGTATCCCTAGCATCATCCATTGAATCCATTCAAAATCGCTCCGCACGTTTTATACTTTCTAACTATCACCGTACAGCCAGCGTCACCTCCATGAAAACGTCTCTACATTTGCCCAATCTCTCCTTTCGTCGAAAAATAGCTCGCCTCTGCTTATTTCACAAAATTTATCACTCTAACCCAGCACTTCGAGCCTCTTTAATTTCAGAACCATCATACATATCGCCGCGCACCGATCATCCACTAAAAGTAGGAATCCCCTACTGCATCACTTCCACCTTTTATGCCTCCTTCCTACCTCTGACCTCCGTCGACTGGAACCGCCTTCCCGCATCCGTAGTCTCACTTACTGACGCTGCTGGTTTTAAAACCGCCATAACTGATGTTCTTAACAATGTTCCATAGCGATTCTGTACCTTGTGTTTTGTTTGTTTTTTGCGTTTTGTTTTTATTGTTCACCTTATATTGATGTATATATTTCCACTCCTCTCTGTAATGCCTTCGGGCCCTGAGAGTATAATAAATGAAATGAAATGAAAGTGTTGCGTTGTCGGGGACTCGAACCAGGTGGCGTGCCAGGAGCAGAGGTCGGCATTTTAGGTCGCCCTCACTAACCCTCTCCCTCACAGCCACACTCACCTAAGCCCCTCACTCACCCTCACCCTCACAGCTACACTCACCTTCAGCCCCTCACTCACCCTCACCCTCACAGTAACACTCACCTTCAGCCCTTCACTCACCCTCACTGAACCTCACGGCCCTCACGCACTCACCGCCCTCACGGCCCTCACGCCCCTCACTCCCTCATGGCCCTCACGCCACTCACCGCCCTCACGCCACTCACCGCCCTCACGGCCCTCACCGCCCTCACCGCCCTCACGGCCCTCACCGCCCTCACGGCCCTCACGCACTCATAGCCCTCACGCCACTCACCGCCCTCACCGCCCTCACGGCCCTCACCGCCCTCACGGCCCTCACGCCACTCACCGCCTTCACGCCACTCACCGCCTTCACGCCACTCACCGCCCTCACGCCACTCACCGCCCTCACGCCACTCACCGCCCTCACGCCACTCACCGCCCTCACGCGCCTCACCGCTCTTGTGGCCCTCACACCCCTCACGCCCCTCACGCACTGATGGCCCTCACGCCACTCAGGCCAGCTTCAGAGAGGGCAAATTCGGCCAGAAACCTTACGTCACAACACCAGCAACACGGGCCGCCCGCGATCACACGCAGCAACCAATTGCTGCAGTTTACCCTCGTCATAATAAAATTTTATTTTTCTTGCACTATTTAGACACAATCACGCGTTATAAACATGTTTTTATGCATTTAAATCTCGTTAGGAATACTAATGCACCTTTCTGAAACCGTTTATTTCCAAAAAAACGATCGATTTCAAACCAGAACCAAGTCTTTCGCTGTCATCATCACCGGCACGAGGTATCACGTGAAAATTTTGCGTACCTGATTGGATGCAGCCGCTTCAAACGCATTCGAATTGCTTCGAGTTACATGCTTATTCCGAGCCGCACCCGATCTCAGAAATTCGTGTCGATCTAGGGAAAACTAGAGAACAACCCGCCATGAACACCAAAATTGCTGAAAAAGATGCTCGATCTGAAGGGGGCCTCACGCACTCACCGCACTCACGCATTCATGGCCCTCACACACCTCATGCGCTGACCGCCCTCACGGCCCTCACGGCCCTCACGCCTCTCATGCCACTCACTGCCCTCACCGCACTCATGGCGCTCACACCCCTCACGCACTCACCGCCCTCACACCACTCACACACTCATGGCCCTCACGCCACTCACCGCCCTCACGCCCCTCACGCACTCATGGCCCTCATACCCCTTACCGCCCTCACCGCCCTCATGGCCCTCACGGCCCTCACGGCCCTCACCGCCCTCACGGCCCTCACGGTCCTCGCCGCCCTCACAGCCCTCACGGCCCTCACCACCCTCACAGCCCTCACGGCCCTCACGGCCCTCACAGCCCTCACCGCCCTCACGGCCCTCACGGCCCTCACCCCCCTCACGGCCCTCACCTCCCTCACAGCCCTCACGGCCCTCACCGCCCTCACAGTCCTCACGGGGGTTCACTCACCCTCACACTCATGAATTTTCCTGGTTCAGAAACTCACTCACCCTCACCTCACATGTGAAGATGAGGGTGAGTGAGGGTGAGTAAGGGCTCTCATGTGTGAGGTTTGCCGATGTATGGCCAGGAGTGGAGTCGGAGAATTTTCTGTCCCAGGTCCTTAGGTAGGGATTTCTTGAGTCATTGTTTGCTGGCATCCAATGCCCGCTGCTAACCGCCTCTCTTGCCTTAGCGTACAGAGTACACCCAGCCGGCAAAGCTGAGTCACATTCCATTGCAGCACGAGCCTGGTGGTGGTTGACTTGAAACGGTAGGAAGACTCATACAGTGAAGTTCAACACATATTCGAATGCATCTGCGGCTGCGCCCGTAACATTGCACGGCTCAAGGGTACGTCATCAGCCAACGTGAACGTGACCCGCTGCTCTGGTGATCCGAAACCCAGAAGGAGGTCAGAAGTGGCCTCGCTGTGCCATCCCAGACTACGTACTCCCGCGACTCGTCTCGAGCCCGCTGTTTCTCGGAGAGCTCGCATCTGTGCCGGCAATATCAGCTCGCTATCCACGAGGTCTCTATTTGGATAATGCTAGGCAAAACTTGAGGACTGCAATCCGTGCGTCGGTGGCAAAGGGTCGGCAGTAAGGAGCTTCAGAACAGGGATGCTACCGTATCGTTTTTTCAACCGTAACAGAAGATAAGACATGTATTCCAAGATGCTTCAGGTACTCCACTGTTCTCAAAAATTCTAAATGACACTGCCTGCACGATCTTCAACATGGTAACCTACAACGAAAGTATGTATTGTCCTTTCATACAGCAGCGTGGTAAAGTTTAATGTTCAAGGCCACACCTACAGATAAAGAATACTAGTTCATTCCACCGTGACGTCATGTGATCAATGTTACCAGGATTCCCTCGTCAGACAGACGGGATGTCAGGAAAGGGACCGCGGTCAGCCCTTGATAGAATGTTTTTTGGGGCCCATTGAAGACTCCTTGTCGTCCGAAACCACTACCTTCAAGGCAAAGTGCCAAGCTACAGGAAAGTAATTTCGGGGTCGAAAACTTCCACTTCAAACTTCAAGCTTCATCTCAGTTGCCGTCTCAAAAAATTTGGAAAATGTATTGCACTCTCAGTATTTCTGTATCTGTATTTCTGCACTCCCTAAAATGTATTCCTGTATTTGTATTTCCAAATACTTTTTGCCTCTTTTTAAAATGTATTTCCGATACGTATCGCAATACATTTTTACAGATGTATCTTAGTATCAGTATTTTAGCTACTATTTTAATGTATCCCAGTATTTGTATTTCCAAATACATTTTTTAGTATTTCTGCCCAACCCTGTCAGAAACCTATGTTCATTCAGCAACCCTTAAACGTAGATGCAGATCGTTGCAAGCGCTGCGTTCTCTGCATTGTTCATTCGTGCTACGGGCGCAAGGCTGGCGGCGTGAAAACCCGAAGGAAAGGGCCAGAAAAATCCCGTGGGCGCATCGAACCTTTGTGAATTCCCGGGAGACACTAAAACAAAGCACTTCTTCAAAACAATTGTACAATTGACTGATATAGTACCTTCATATGACGCTCAGAAAGTTTTATTGAAACCATACCTTTATGTTCGCTAGTTCATAGATTAGTTTCTATTCGACCTATGGTGACAATGAGCTCTTATGTAATGTCCTTGTTGTCGTATAACTCGCGTGCACAAACCGCATCAATGTGGCATTTATGGCTATTTCTAGAAAAATCTGTAACTCCTAAAACAACACCCTCTATTGTACTAAGAGTAGCCTAGTGTGAACGATAAATAACCTAGAAGGATGACGAGTGAGTCGTTCCAATTCGAGCTTGGCGTCTAAACCCTTGTACACTGTCGTTCTTATAGAAGCGATACATGATGTCAAAAGTGGCCCTGCCTTATTACTGATCTTCCACCACCAGAACCCTTGAGGTGAGGAGATAATGCAGCCTAAAACTGAAAGAAAGTCAAGCAGCTGCTGGACCTCTTTCTGCGGGCCGCGGAGAAGGCAAAACGTTTTCGGAATCGCCAGAAAAAATTTCATCGATGTTTTCAATATTTTTTCATCAATAGAAGCAAACAATTACAACGGTATTCTCTAAAGGTTGAAGGCATACTTCCTTTCGGTATGTGACGAGGAATTCGAGCGGTACGTGTTTCATATTTGGCGACATGAGGAACCCGATTGAAAAATCTAATTTGTATAAGAAATGTTTGTGTCCAATAAACACATATGAATCATACAAGATATATAAAAACATATAAGAACCATATAGGAACTATATAAGGACTATATAAGATAAATAAGAACATATAAGATATAAGAACATATAGGACGACTCTGAACTAGACAAGAGATATTGCCAAGCATCACAGAGTGAATGCGTTGACCACCTTCCAGATCAAGTTGGTGCACGCTCCAGTGTATTTACACGTGTATTTGTGAGCCAACCACCTCGATGCAGTGCATGGAGCCAGACACATACAAATGTTCTATCAAAAGGTACCTGCGTAGCAACCATTTTTAGTATGTATCTTAAATATTGTTTTTGATGTGCCAGGTACACAGTCATCAAACTGTTGGTCTGCCAGCAGAGGCGCGCAGACCTAAATCCCTTTTGAAACCTTAGTCGAGATACAGGCACCAGCCACGTTGCCAGGTAGGTGGATGTAGTGACTTGATATAGACTTACTGTTATAAAGAAATAACCATAAATGAGAAAAGAGTCAAAGTACAGGCTAGCTGGTGGAAGTCAACCATTTCGTCGTTTACCCTGAGACTGGGGTTTTTTTTGAAGAGCAGAAGTAACAGAAAAAACAGACAGGTCTCAACTGATAGCTGAGTTTGAGACCTGTCTGTTTTTTCTGTTACTTCTGCTCTTCAAAAAAAAAACCAGTCTCAGGGTAAACGACGAAATGGTTAACCATAAATGAGTTTTGTGTGCAATACACTTTTGTTGAAGATTTAGTACGCCGCAATATTGGTCCTGAAAATTAGTTTGTTTCGCCAGTCACAAGCCAAAGCTCTCTAGGATACGAAGCTGGTATCCCTGGACATCAAGGAACCTCCCCAGAAGGTGTCGGGCAGTCACGGCCGTGGTGTTCCTCGCCTCCATACATACATACATTTTATTGACTCAGTGGGACTATTAAAGAGGGATATGTTTGCGGGCACATCAAAGCCAGCGAAGGGCTTGTGGGATGACACCCTAAAAAAAAATTAGAAAAGTCCACATAAGTGATAAGGTAAAGGCATTGCCTTCAAAATGAGAACTGAAAGATAACTAAACTTTCCCCACCCCCCTTCCCCGCCCCAACCCCCTTCCCCCCTCCCCCTTTCCCGATTGTAGCACAGAGTACTAATTACAAAAAAAATACAGCATACGAAAGCAATGTACAAATGAATGTAACAACGTAAATAGAATTAACACTTACAGACGCGAGTCCCAAATAAAGTGGAACACAATGCACGGAGACCGAAAAATAAAGTAGAAAAAGAAGAGGAAACATTTCGAATCTGCGGTAGCTACAGCAACCAGCACCATCAGGATCGTCATAAACGCACACGGAGCAGGCACTAAAAACTATCAAGGTTAAGACACTTGAGTTCTTTTTTTAGAGTTTTCAGTGATGTGATATCATAAATATAGTCCGGGAGGGCGTTGAAGACACGTGGCACATAAGATTCGCGCGAGGATTTACCATACCGGGTGCAACAACGTGGCACTACAAAACGAGGAGAGCTGTGTAATGTGCGGGACGAATGTAGCGGTGTCTTGTAATCACTGCTCCAAAAATTGCGAAGGAGGACGGTCTTAATAAAAAGTGAGCGGAAATTCGGCAGTTGAAGGCTTTCAAAAATGTCGGCAGTGGCAGAAAGAGGCGTATTGTAGAGGATGTTCTCCAGTATGCCTCTTAATAAAGTGTTAACTTTTGCCTGCCAGCGACCTGAACAGATACCAAACACTGTGATTCCGTACCGTAGCACACTGTAGGCAAGCGCGTGGACTAACAAAAACCGAACATTGACGGGAATAAACATCCGTGTGTTATAGAGCATACAACATATAGTTCGTAGTTTACCGTATAAGTAGGACATATGAGTGTTCCAGGACATGTCGAAATCAAAATGAACACCCAAATATTTCACGTTGTTAACAGATTTGATCGCGTCACAGTTACAAGCATGGCAGCAATTCCTTTGGAATTCAATCTCACAACTGAGCTTCTGGGACCCGAGGCTGACCCTTTTGACACCGGCGACGAGTTTAGCGACTTCAATGAGTCAGAGGACACGTCTACCGAGCCAGACACAAGCTACAGACCCAACGATCCCATCAACAGCAGCTATGGGGCAGATTCTTCTGACACCAGTGATGACTCCGTGACCTCGGATGATGGAAGACCTCACGAGTATGTGCTTTCTATATTTGAGAAACCATAATTTTATACTATGACTAGGATCTAGCTAGGTATTTTTTTTTGTTATTTTCAAGTGTGACTAAAATAATGAAATAACAAGACAGGAAAAAATATCGAGGGGATAAAAACAACATACTCTGAAATTGGAAGCGTGGTAACTGTACTGCTTGTTTTGTTTCGCAGGGAGTGCAACATCTCTGCGGAGGCTGCTGACCCTCTGATAGAAAAAAATATCTGGTCTGTGCGTCAAAGCTCCTGGGGTTGTTTTCAATCTGCAAGGAGTGCCTAGCCCCAACAGAGACGAAACTGAAGCAACGGGGGACCCTGGTTCACGCCGTAACTTATTGTGTTAGAGGCCATACGACCGTATGGGAAAATCAACCTACGATTAATGGCAAGGCACTAATGAATATCATCTTGCCGGCCTCTATAATGTACTCTGGGACCAGCCCTACACGTGTTCTGCGCCTTCTGGGGTTAATAGGTGTCGCGGTGATACACAAGACTCAGTTCTTCAAGGTCCAACGCTGTCTGGTCTTCCCTGCTGCAACAAAGGTGATCACACCTGCAGCTTACGAAATTGCTTGGTAATGCCTGATTCACATGGTGCGAATTTGCCTGCGATTTCGCAATTGCGACGCTGTTCTTGCGGCACAACGCAGTTGCGGTGCGAATTCGACTAATTCGCAACTCCGTATTTTGCCAAACTTTCCTTGCGAACGGCCGCTCTTGCGAAGGGGACGGACAGCCAATCAAACGCGGCTCGTGAAAGACGTCACGGTGGTCATAGCAACGTGGGAAGCAAAAATACCAAGAATGCGTCACCTACGTCGTCGTCTTCAAAATTCGCTGCGGGGGTGGGGCGGCGGATGTGCTTCTTCCATGTGAATATTTTTCGCCGGGGGATGTAAGCTTCAGCTCGGCATTAAAACGAACTGGCGTTTGCGTACCACGCGAAGGTTGTGATTGCTTCCTTTGTAAAATTGCAGGCGATAACAATTGACGCTTCTGTTCGATCACTCTGCGTAAGGGATTCGTGGCGTAGTAGAAAGATCCTTTCTTCAAATCTGTTTGCAGATGACGCGAAGGTCTGTCTAGAAACCGAGAAACGCTGAACAGCAGCTCGTTATTAAAGCCACTTGATAAAAATCGAGCTTCACATTTTTACGTATAATGACAACAACTATTGATATGTAAACGCGCTGGACGCATGCTACGCGAGCGACACGCGTGTAAAATGGCTTTAATTACAAGGTGCCGATCAGCGATTCTCGGTTTCTGGACAGACCTTCGTGTCAGATCCCCAAACAGATTTCAAGAAAGGGTCTTTCTACTATTCAATGAGTCCCCTACGCAAATGTCGCACGTGCCACGCGTGACATTTGTCATAAGAATCCTGTGGCAATTAGGTTTCGTGCATAGTTTGCGACTATTTCACCAACATGATTGTTTTGGCTTTTTTTTTTGCATCTCAAACCCTGTGTTTTTTTTATTTATGTCGTTTCCTTTATTTTCAGTGTTTTTGTCATGTTCGCAATCGCTAATATTGTTTTGAATTAAAAGAAAAGCTAAACATTTACGTTAGCTTGTTCATGCTGACCTACGCTGAGGAAGTACAGAATGTGTTTTGCACGTCCAGCGTGTCGTTCATTTCATGAAAGTCGGCCGATAAAACGCATTCTGTGTTAAGTAAAGACCCGATTGGGCAGCGTAGGTCCAATGAAAACAGTAAAATAGCACCTCACCCTGTGGGGAATCAGTCGGTACTCTGTCGACCTACTTTGGGCTATACCTGCCTCAAAAAGTTTCCGCCAGTTTGTCCGTAAAAGAGGCAAAGACCACAACCCATTTTCTACAAAAAAATTGACTGATTTGCAGGCAACAGGTCCGGGGTGGAAATGAACGAGAGAGATGACATGAGGCAGGGGTGATCCAGGAATAAATTTTTTATTGCTGGCTTTAAATGTTGAAAGATAACAACTAACAAAAGACAAAAAAGATGCAATTACAAAAGAAAAAAAAATCAAGTACAGGCTCACCTTTTTGGCAGACATCAAATATGAATAAAGAGGAACATAACAGGTTGCTGGAGTCATGGGGTGCACCGGCGCCAAAAGGCAAATATTTGAATTGTGCGCCGGTGTTGCAAGGCCGCCCGCTCATCTACGCACGCCGCCGACGATCCGAGTACCCCTTGTCAATGGCCAGACGAAATTGACCCCTACGTGACCCGAAAGCTACAACGCAAGGCACGACGAGAAAAAAAAACTCATTGTGCCTTCTGTTATAGTTTCGTCTTAACCACATAACCCCCTACAGCCCACCCCACACTGCAAAGAGGGCAGATTCTACGCTTCTTCGGCGTGTGGAAACACACTCCCTCTCAACACTACACTACCTCCAGCACGTTGCAGATCTACCTAGACCACCTAAATTGCACATACTTCGGAGACCACTCAAATAACTCTCACACACCAAGTTTAAGGAAAGCTGAAGCGGTTTTTTATTTGAGGAAACACACCTAAATCGTCTTCATTTCACCTCCAGGATCTTGAATATAGAAATTATTTATTTTATAATTTGGTGCATGGAGGTTGCAGAAAATCATTTTCAAAGTACCGCCGAAGGCCCTCCTTCCAGGAGCGTGTCGCCACAAAAGGAGTTTTCGGAATCTTCCTTTTAGCAGCGTCCACCAAAGCTATGCACGCGTACTCTTGCTATTTTTTTTAAGAAGGGCAGAAAAAGATGTTAACACTTGTGCCAGTACGTGGGAATACACCTGGCAAGCTAGGGATTGCATGCGCGGCCCTCAAGCGACACGAGCTTTGCGGCCGAAAGGCCCTTTTATGATGCCACGACGGGTCGGGTGTTTCTCGTGTTTTCTCGAGTTTAGTTACATCTTCGGGGAAAACGAACGTGATATTCATATCCACGGGATAAAACTACGCTAGAATCAAGCTCTATCTCATCTTTTTTAAAGAAGTGTTCCGGCTTCCCTTTAAGGACTGCTTCTCAGTTCAGGATCTTGCAGAACGTGCACTGAAAACACTCGTCCCACTTATCCAACCAAGGATCTGAGAGGACTGTGTCACTCCTCCACGGGCGGTAGAGTATAAATTACGTCCACTCCTAGTTCAGCACATTAAGAGCGTACATGAACAGGGAGAGTCCCTAATTTCATCCCCCTTCAGTAGCACCGGTCTTGGTACAATACAGATGTTTCACTTTCTCTGTTCAAAGTCCTAGTGGGCCTCACACGGAAGCCGTCTCTCACCAGAGAGCCCTTTCAAAAGTAGCTAACTAGCAGCGGCAGAATATTGTTTTAATGGTGGCCTCTGCTCCCTGTTCCACCGGAAATAGGTCAGACGATCCTCACACGCAAAAACTTGAAAACTTCGTGATTTGTCACCATACCGCTGACACTACTTAGGATTTCAATCCAGCGCGGTTCCTTTGCCATGACATGGCAGCTTCCTTTACAAAGTACCTGCGGTACAGGTCTCTCACTGCGGTGGCCACTGTGTTTCATTTTCCGGCAGATTGGTCGACGTGCCGCGATTTCAGCCTCGGTAGGTAGAGGAACGCGTTTGTCTGTTGAGAGACCTCCTTGCGCCACTGGCCATCAACGATGTTGCTGAAGTGGTCGACTTCAATCCGCATTGGCATTTCGCATGGGCAACTTGTCGTCTTGTAGGTAGTTGTGCAGTACACAAGCTGCGCGGACGACTCCAGTGGCGTGGTCTGGGAGGAGGTCGATTGGCCTGCGGAAGATGCAAAATCTAGTATCCAAAATTTCGAATGCGTTCTGGACGCCCCTTCTTGAAATGGGACAAAGACAACACTGCGATTTTTGTTATTATAATGCAATTAAAACAATTTTTAAGGTTACCTCGCCCTACAAAGTCGATAGTTGAATATTTTTAGATAATCGCTGAGGTATCAACCAGGACAGGGCCTCAGAAAGTCCGACCTCAGTTGAAATGCCTCCTCTCCAACGAAGGCGGACGCGGCGATAACATGGGAAGATGGCAGCAGATTTGGTGGTGGACAATTCAAGGCAGCTTGACTGAGGCACTGTCCTATCCTTGACGCCTTGAAGACGCCACCATCACTTTGGTGGCCATACGCTCCAGCGTCTATGGCCATAAACCTCAACTTGCTGACCACGACGGCCATCAGCACTATAGAGTAGGTTACCCTGGAAAGCCGAATGTTACCTCACTTCATGCGCTCTTGCAAAAGATGATATGTGTTAAAGTAAATTTGTAGACCCATATACAGCACCTCGTAGTTATAGTACAGGCTTCCAGAATCGGCAAGGGCTTCGATATGTCCGTGTTTTCCGTCAACGCTCCCCACACAATGAGGAAAATTCCGCCCTGTCTCAAAGCCCTTGGCAATTTCCCTTAGTCTGTGATTCTTGATGGGAGCTAGAAGTACAGCACAACGTTCACACATGGTTTTACGTTGTTATTTAAAAGCCGTTCATGTAATCTTACTTTACCTCTAGTAATACTGGTAATAAATGCATCCTCAAATATGAGAAATACTTGTTGACGCTTAACAATTGCGAATACTTTTGTAACTGAATCTGAAAAGCTGTGTGTCTGTTTTTTTTTCTCCCTCGCTCCGTTTTTTCTACGTTCAGCTTAAACTTTTAGAAGCATGTTTAGCCAACTAGCCCAGCTCCAGGAACTCACCACTTACTTTTGTAAGCTATCATATTATGCCCAAGTCAGGCCGGTGTCAGACTGCTTATACAAAAGACAAAAAAACTGTCTGCAGACATCGATCGAACACGACTCACTGACGCATCCGTGTTTCATAGGCCGCGTGCCAGGCTGCTCCTTTCATTGGTTGCCGTGCGACATACAAAGCAGGGATGCTGCGGTGCCTCGAATTACTATTTGTCTGCAAACTGTATTCGTAGGATGCGTAATGTGTGACCCCGTCTTTCGAAGGTGGCGCAGTAATAGCATTGGGGCCCTCAACATCCTCAGGTCTGCAGCGCTCTCTTCCCCAAGTTCGTCCCTATAATCATAGATCAATGGCTCTCTGTTGTGTAAACTTTTTGAGAAACCATTTTTGACAGTACAGCTTTCAACATGATTCATTTAGATATTTCGGCTGCGAATAGTTAGGAGCAGCTACAAAGGACGAGTTTGCTGCAGTGATTTGTACACCCGACTCCCATAATTATCTTGAAGTGGGGTGTGACATCCCCCCCCCCCAGAATGTCTTAAGCAATGTATATAAACGTAAAGCCAGCCCCTTCCAACACCCCCCTATTTATCTCCAGGTTGGGGCGACACCCCCCAGAATTTCTTGACCAATGCATCTAGACCTAAGGCCACCCCCTCCCAACAGCACCCCCCCCCCCCTCGAATAATTGCAACACCCCTGATTTCGAATTCTGGATGATTCCGTGGTTTGGTAGTGTGTAGAAAGAGTACACCGGGGCATTGGGGGGGGGGGGGGGGGGGGGGGGGGGGACTTGAATTCATCAATTTCGCAACACCACCACAGCGAGTCTTGTTGTTCGCAATGATCTACATCTTTAAAGGCGGTATTTAGTGGACGCCGTATTGGCGCGCATTGTTCGCAGCTAGAGCTCAAAAAGAACTGCTACGTACTGCTGGCAAAGATAAACAAGCTTGACGGTGTGAAATATACGTTGCAGAAGCGTTGTGCAAATTCACTAACAGCACGTGCTCTCAACAGCAACCGGCGCAAGCTATGGCCCCCAGTGAATACCACACGACTGGAATACCACCTCCATTTTCAAGTGTTTTTTTCATTACGAGACGCCAGCGACTCTTTCACAGCATGCATGCGACAATAAGAATATGGTTGGTTTTGGATGAGGCGCATTTTTATTGGCTGTCTTTTCGTACCGTCGCAGCGGCGCTGGTGACGTCTCGAAAGATGTTTGGCAATTGACACAGCTCCGATTATTTCATAATCGCATTGAACCTGCCTGTTTGCCGCAACAGCGCCGTCGCAACTGCGAAATCGCAACTAAAATCGGCTCCATGTGAAACCGTCCTCTTTTCCACAAGTTACCAAAAACGAAATCAGATGTTTTTGCTTACCTTCATGTGTTTTGGGCGAAGCACCTTTCATATATGCGGACATCTCTCATGCACGATGGATGCCCCTGTTGACACTCCAACCTTGAATTGCAGTGCGAGATCCTGCATTGACGTAGCCGATGACAGGTACCTGAGTAAAAACAAAACATTGCTGTGTACGTTAATGTCTGGAAGCCGAGAAACTAGTAATGAATTCGCCATATAAACCAGTTTAATTGCACCTCGTATTCACGCCAAACAGTGCAGTTTAAAGAGAATACCATTTTACCTCAAAGTGATAGCAAGCCGCACCCGCGACGAAATGGGCTCTCTGACGACATATTGCTTCGTAAGCTTTGTTTCCAGGCAAGCGTGTAGTCTTTCAAAGGCGTTCGGCATTATCCGGTAATATCTTCGAAACTGCTCCGGGTCCCTGTGCAGCATAAAGAGGGTCTGCAGAGAAAAAGTATTCCAGAAACCTGCTCGCAGAAAAGCACAAGTCGACTTACCAATGAGTAAAACTCCGATCCTTTGGCTCTGTTTTGCCAGCACGGCCTGACCCACCATCACCACGGGCTTCCGTCTAGGAGCAGCAGTTTTTTTTTCGCAGAAGTAGGTATTCCTTTTTACAGAGCAGTCTGAACTCGTCGGTCATCTAGAGTAGCGGCCATCATGCTCTATGAAAGTCAAGACGCGCTGCTACTTGCCCTCTTTCAATATGGAACATCGTCCACGTGACGAAGCCACCGGGACAACTGTTCGCCTTGCGCGACATGCCAAGCAACGCAACAACTAGCTTGCTCAAGCAGTTATGAGCTGTGGCTCTCCCGGTGTCCTTGTCGCATTCGTCGTACTCGTTGTTTTCGTCGTTTTCGTTTATGCGAATGCAGTCGATGCAAACATCTGAATCGGCCCTAAATATAAGTATACCGCGTACTTTTTACAAACAGCTAATAAATAAATCTGAAAATTTTATAGTTTTGTTAAATATCGAAATTAGTATCGTCAAACGAATTCAAGGGTTCCAACCATGTGCTTCGCAAGTGCGGAAAATCGCATATGTTCTCAATCAATGTGAAAGGCAACGCGAAATTTCGCATGTGCGGTTCATCGCTTCACCGATTTCGCAGAAGAAAATCGCACCATGTGAATCAGGCTTAAGAGGTCATTTTTTTGTAGTGAAGATTGACGTTTGTGATTTTTTTAATTTCAAAGGTCTAGAAAACGGAGCAAACTGCCCTCCTGACATCAATGTGTGGCACTGGCCTTCACTTGGCCAGTGACGGCCGTACAGACTCGCCCGGCTATTCTGCCAAATATGGGACCTATAGCTTGCTAGATACCAACATCAACAAGATCCTGCACTATGAGGTTGTCCAGGTAAATACTGGTTACAAATTTTTTGGAAAAGTACTAGCCAATCATGTTGCGTACGTGAAATTTTCTGCAATACTCTGCCTTTTAACGTATGAAACACAATTGCCTAGCAATTTGCCATACATTTTAAATGCGAAGCATTTCTGAGTGTACTCTTCTCCCTTTCCACGTGGGCTGGTTGGGTCGCAGGTCACCGCGAGTTCTGTTTGTAACCATGAATGCGCAAGACGCCAGAAGGTGTCGTTCGTGCATTCATGTACAGCACTCTTCACCAGAAGTTTAATGTGTACCATGTGTACACTTGATAGTTGTTCCTAGAATGAAGCGATACTGGTAATGATAAACCTGGCGATCTTCCAGAGCCTTCCATATTCGCAAGCTTCTCTTCGTCAGTGCGCACAGGCGGCCGAGCACCCTCTTGCCTACTTCACGCGTCGCCTACCCCTTCTGGTCATGTGACCTCCCCCATATACCAATCGGCATTGAGCTTGAAAGCCACGCTACCTTGCACTTCACTTTTCAGGCTTCACAAAATGTTGAGCACCTAGCCTAACCTAGCTAGTATGTTTCACAGTAATAGAACTATTCTTTGGTCATTGCATTGCTTGAGTAATGATTTTGTTACCCCTCTCTTTCTACATCAGTCGAGCGAGGTCAAGTCAAGCAACCACATGGAGACGGAGGGCCTCAAGCGTCCTTTCGACTACCTCAAGGGTTGGGGGTTCTTCCCGGATGTACTTGTGACAGACCGGCACTTTGGAGTGAGTGCCCCCATGAAGGACAGCTACCCGAACACGAAGCACCGTTTCGATGCTTGGCCCATTGCTAAAGGTAACTAACCTTATTTTAGAAAATATTTACAACAGTCGCTACCCTACGGGACCACCTCAGATTAGATGTTTTTCTTCAATAAATAGGATATTTGGGTTCTCCCATATGCATAATATATTTTACCAAGCTATGCTGAAACTGGTTTTCCTCTTATAGCATAATTTCGTCTATATCAGGATCTCCTCATCACACAATCAGTATAGTGTGACATGCTCAATAATCAAGTTTTGTAAAGTGATATTCCATAATGGTTTTATTCGCGTCTCGAGCTCGACGCTCGCCCTCCCGCGGCGGAAACGGGAAGCACTCCAGCGAGGGTCCCCCGATTCTCCTGCTCAGCGGGCACGGCGGAACTGCTCGCTATCATGGTTCGCGAAATGTCATTTCCGAATGCAAACAACACTCTTCACTGTCCCAACGGAGTGCTGCAGCCGGTATGGGATTGTACCTTACAGGAGAGTTTTAGTATTGGGCATAGAAGCAAACGCAGGTGGTGTGCGTTTGCGTAAGAGTTGCAAGCCCCACGTTGCGCGTGCGCCTCATCGCCATGCGCCATCCAAGACTGCAATTTTAGGCTCCGCGCTTGCGCAGTCTGGAACACGCAAATCTAACGCAAACACACAGCACTTGCGTTCACTCGTATACATAATACTAAAACTTACTACTGTTTCACCGGCTTCCAACGCCAACGAAACGTGCTGCAGTGAGCAGACGTGCAAGCAAGTAGGCGTTCCTTCGAACTGGAAAGGCTGAGATTGGCAAAACGGCAAAGCGTAAAAATGAAAGTAACTAAATGTTATAAAAAATAATAATTAAAAAAATTATTTGGGCATTCGGTCTGGAAGGATATTGGGGCGAGTTACGCTGTGCCGATTGTCAGAAGTCGCGACTTTGATTGAAAAATATACTTTAACCACAATTAATGTAATTTTACATGGATTTCTCACATTAGCTAAAATGTTTTCATTGACTTTGGGCTATTTTTATATTATTACTTGGTAATTAAAAATGCTGCAATTGGCACCAGTGATGATAATTAGCACACTTTTGGTTGTCATATTTGTTCGCGCGTTTGAAATTAGATCATAAGCAACGCTTGAAAAAATTACGTATTAACAATATCTGAATTTTAATATTATTATTATTAATACCAATCACGGCAGTGTATGCCCCCAATTATCGCCGAGATCACGAAAATACGCCGTTTAACTATAATAGTCTTTCCAGAAAGGTATAATTTTGTTTTCTTTTTAGTATATGAAAAACTCTGACATCGTTATCAAGATAAACAAACAGTCAAACACTGGAGGTAATATAGAGTCCTATGCGACACGCGTTGCTATAAAAAACACACGCACACACTTTAGCTGTCTGACTCGGATTCCGTTTTTGGGTTGTTGCAGTGAGAACAATGTTTATTAATTTATACGGTTTGTTGGCACATTGCAAAAATTAGAATTATTTTTTATTCTTGTGCAGGGAATAATGTTAAACCAATTAATCATCTAAATACCCAACAACTCATTAAAAGGCCCGCAGTTCATTATTTCCCATGGCATTTATCTGAGCAGGAAAAGGCAGCGAGAACGCACAAATAGCAGGGATTTTTTCAACAACTACAAATATCAGCCTGGATTGAAACATGTATGTCACAAAATAAAGTTTCGGCAACAACTTCTTTAACTAAATAATTACAATGTGAGACACAACTTGAGGTATGAAAGAATCCGAAATTAAAACCTATATCGAGAAATTAAATCTAAAATAGAGATTAGTTTCGGTTTCGCTCCAGAATTAAAACACGCATCCTTGCGTAAATATTACGCTAAACACCGTTCTTGTTTTCAGCGTAAAGATGTGACCTGCGCCAATAACACCATAGCTTCCTCGTATTACCAGAAATAATTTGTGTCTCTCAGTAAAGCCAGCGCACTAGACAGGCTCAACAGCAGCACGCATCTCCAACCCTCACTATAACCGCCATTTTGGAAAATGAGTGGCGCCACCTATAGTTAGTTGGAGTCGCGAATACACTAACTCCTGTTTACAAGCTTGCCATACTCTGACGGTGTCCAGTTTACTTAGTCGTCGACGCTCATTCTCGCGTGCCAAAGTGCTATACCTCAGCTTGCCAAGCATGTACATTTTTTTAATATCTAGGAATTGGGAGCAAGCTTGCTACCGCAGGAGAGACAAAGCGAAACAGCATCCTGAATAACTGGGTGAAGACTCTTCGCGCTCATGTTTATGGGTGTGCTCAAACCAGTAACGACAACGGTGCAATGGTGCTGGCCAAATGGAAGTCGTCGATGCGACATGCCGTAGACGTGCACCAGCACCCTGACCCGATGTACACTGTGTGCACTCATGGCTCGACAGAGGACCGCTGGTGGCTTCTTTAAGGTAATGCTAATTGCTGTTTGATATATTTGTAATGTTAATTAATGGTCAGCTAGGCATCAATAACACGATTTTTGCTTCTCTTGTTTCATGCCACATTGTATTAGCAAAGAGAGAAGGAAACTGCAGATGCTGGGAACTAGTTTCAGGAAGTGGTTCAATTGGCCATGACTTCTGCATAACCTTGAGTAGATTAAAAAGTGTAATAAACAAAATGGAGGGTGATTAAACACTGTCTGCTCTTGATTGGATTAGCTGACAATAACATATGCAAAGAAAGAACAGATTCTGTTACTTCTATGCACCTTCTGCACTGCTGAATGAGGTGTATTCGGTGGTAACGTTAGTGTGGCTGACTTATGCTGAAAACCAATAATTTCGTGATCTAATATATGTAAAAATATGAATCCTGTGTGACTTATTTCTTTTGTCCATAATTTTTAGGCTAAATTGTGCGTATCTTCGCGATTTTACTTTACCCTCTGTTGTAATGTCACAATGCATGAGCTGCCCTGGCCATTTTGCAATACCATAATTATGGTATAGCAGCAATTCTTATTTTTAACCAGCAGACTTATTTTGATGTCATGAAGACGCACAGAATAAGAAAGCCAACTTTTTAGTCTGCACAGAGGAACTGTAGACATGACCCAGGAAGTGTTCTATGTGCATTGCCCTAGCGATTAATGTGGCGCTGTTTCTAACTGCAGGATCTGAGCCATACATCGCACTGGAAAAAGTTGTGATGTCGCGTCAGCTTTTGAGAGACATTCCAAGGATCTCTGAAGATGGCCAGACGTACCCCTTGGAGTCTTTCCACAGCCTGCTCATCCGGTTCACACCCAAGTCAACTCACTTCACTGTAGAGGGCATGGTGGCACGGTAAGCTTAAATAGTGTGACTTGCTGATGCCACGCTGTTTCCCTTTATATTTGTATATTGTGAAGTATGCTAGGAACATTTTTTATAGTCATGGGCTATATTTGGAATCTGAAAACTTTTCGAAAAAAAACGGCAAACATCTGCACACACTGAAACCCTTGCGAAGATTTTGGTTTTATTCCATGGTCATTCATACAAAACTAAACACAAAACTTGTACTGGACCTTACAATCCAAAACCCCAGATCCTCCCAGACTTTCTCAACCTTTGCATGTGTCCAAAACACACAAATCAGCATTTTTAAAGGTAGAAATGAGAAATCGCAAACATATATGGCTCCTACGTGCATGCAAAACTGACCTTGAATCAAAGAGCCAGCATAGTTATATTATTGTTACCAGGCACGTAGCCAGTATTTTGTTTCGGGGAACGCCCGCCCATGACAAAATGCTGTATGAGGAAAGGGGGAGAGGAGGCCCCAGCAAAAAGGAAGATTTCAAGGGGGGGGGGGGGGCCAAAAAAGGCCCCCCTCCCCCCTGGCTATGTCCCTGATTGTTACCTCTTCTGGTGGAGGCTCAGTATAAACATTGTTGTTACACTATTGAACGATTTCCACACATGAAAATCACTTTGATGCAATGCTTCTGTAGAATAGCAATAAACAAAAAAATATGTTTTAAAAAGCAGAAAAAATTTTTTTACAGAAGTAAAGCGTTTGCGAGATTCGGCAACCCTGCCCAATGTGTGTAAAGGTTAAGCAGGAAATTAAACACCATTCGGAAAAAGTTTGGCCCATCACTAGCAAACAATCGTGCCTGTTCTGTATTGCCTTCACAGGACTTCCATTGCTGTCCTCCACTAGAATGAAAATTCAGAACGGAAACAAGCCAAAACAAAAGACAGCAAGGAGCGGTACGCACTCCAATACCCGAAGGCAAGAAAAGGCGAATGGGTCGTAAAACAAATCATAGAGCCTGCGTCATACGGTAAATGGAAACATATTTATTGATAAATCGTCTGGGGTTTAGTCATCACCATTTTTACTTAGATTATGTCCACAAGCTTCTCAGCTGCTGCCTGGAGTTGGCGGAAGCCGTCCGCACCTACAAGGAGGCCGAAGCCGCCTATGTTCCCTGCTCTCGTAGGCAGCCTTTGTGCAGTGCATCCCAGAGGCCGAACAAGGAAGCTGCAGTCCTAGCCCACAGGACCCGGTTTCACACTCAACAACGCCAGGGCCAATGTTAGGCATGGGTGAGGAAAATGGCAAAATATTTTAAATTAAGTATTCTTACTACGGATTACAAATTAACTCAGTGTATTCTACGATTGAATGAATAAGAACCTGTATGCTAGCTAGAATGTGCATAGTATGTGTACACAAGTTCGACTGCCAGCTTTGCTTTATTTCTGAAATGAATGGGATGTTTTATAACTTTTCAAAATCAACTTCTTTATTTTTTCCCGTAAGCAATTACAATTTAACTTTAGAAATAACGGGCAGATGCCAGCGAGCTGGTGAACTTTCATCATTGTAAAACTGAAGACTTGGGGAAAAACAAAACAAAAAAGGGTCAACACAGAAACAGTTTAAGTTTGGGCTAGCTCATATGTCATGGTTAAAAATTAAAAGCAGGGGAAAGGCACGAACAAGAATGAGAAAATAGACAAACCTTGCACTTTTTTTAATTTTTAACCATGAATTACCCAATAGCCCAAACTTCAAATGTGTCTGCGTTGTCCCTTTTTTGTTTTGTCTTTCCTAAGTCTCGGCTTTTACAATGTTGATAATTTAACTCTTTGTTTACACAGCGTGTACACTTCAATCCCACTTTGGACGGTTCGCAAAAATCGGTTTCTCAACATATCGAGCTTGAATTTACTACAAAGGTGCGGCTAAGCAGTGCATGCCGGGAGGAATTTAAAATATCGTCAAATAAACTTGCCTTGTTCAAGAAATAAAAAAATGACCTGTTTCGGGCAATCTATAAAGTCTTTTTCGCAAGCGACGCAGACGGAGCTTGTTGACTTTGAAGTGCTGCCAACAGATGTTCCGCCTGCGCCACCCGGAAAACGGCTTCATAGACTGCCCGAAACAAGTTATTCTTTTTTTCTTATTACTTGAACAAGGCAAGTTTATTTTATGATAATTTAACTCCCTGTGTGCACTGCTTAGCTGTACCTTTGTAGTAAATCCAAGCACAATATGTTGAGAAACCGATTTCTGCGGACAATTCAAAGTGGGATCGGAGCATTAGTGCACATGCTGCATATAATAGATCAGGTACAGGCGTGGACAGTGATCAACAATACTGGAAGCCCCTTTATGTTGCAGATGGAAATCGCTCCCGGATCTTGCCGACCACACAGCATGGGAGCCTGACACGGCGGTGACGGCCCAGCTTTCCCCAGACCCACCACATGAACTGCTTGTAGGCTGTGAATCTGTATGTTCTGCAAATGATATGCCCACAAACACTCATTAGTTTGCGAAAACAATCACGAACAGCGGTGCGTGTTGGGAACAAACACGCAATGCAGTGTAATGAACATGTGATGCTGATGAACTTTCCGTAGAAGTTCACGAGTTCCAAAAATGCTCCGAGTTCTTTTTGGTCTTTGGGCGTCTTCACCTGTAGGATAGCATCCACCTTCTTGGGATTTGGGTGCATCCCTTGTTGGTCTGCGACATGTCCTAGGTAGGTACTCGATGGAGTCCTGCATGAAGCAGCATTTTTTTCTTTTCCTTGGCGAAGGCCACTTTCCTTGAGTTTTTGCCATATGTGATGTTGATCGTTCCTGCCAGTTACCACAATGTCATCCTGAAATGCACCTGTGTATGGTAAGTTCCCAATGAGTTCTTCGATGACGCGTTGGAAGATAGCTGATGCTGGGGGTTATTCCAAATGGCACTCTGTTCACCTGATAGAGCCCTTTGTGTGTGTTGATCACTGTGAGATCTCTTGATTCTTCTGTTCAGGGTGTCTGGAAGTAGGCTTGTCTGCAATCCAGCTTGGTGAACTTCTCTCTCCATGACCAATCTTCACCAAGAGATCTTCGGTATTGAGTGTAACCTTGTAATTCCCACATACGCGAGCGAACTTGTCCGTTTGCCTTCATCACCGGAACAATTGGAGTCGCCCACTCACTCCTCATCACAGGAGTCATTATGTGCTCTTCCTCAAGACGTAATCTTTTGTCGGAGGGCGTATGGATCTGACCTTGGTCTGAGAAGCTTTGGTTGAGCATCATCATTCACGCAGACTTTCACGGCGTAGTTCTTCAGCTCTCGGACCTTCAAAGCATGGTTGATGAAGCTTGGCTTTTCCTTTCTTCTTGAGTCTTGTGGATCTCGTTTCCTGTCACGGCAGACCATTTGGAAGTGTCCTGTTCTTCCGCATATTTTACAAGTCTTGTTATTTGTAAATCAGCTTTCAGGGTCGTGAATGGTCTTGCCACAACGGTGACATGGGGTCCTGCTTGTGCGAGATTTTCAACTTGTGAAGCGCCTAAAAAACACGAGACAGGACCAAGCGCTGCGCTTGGTCCTGTCTCGTCTTCCTCGTGTCCTCGTTTTTTAGGCGCTTCACACGTTAAACGTGTACCAACTAGCCCACCTATCCATTTTACTGCAAGATTTTCCTCTTCCCTCGTTTGCTTTTTTCGGAAATGACGTCTTGTATTTTCACCCTTGCACCAAGCGATTGATATCTTGTTGGGTCTCGGGTCTCGCTCCTTATTTCCTTTGCATCCTTCATGGCTGCCTCCATCGAAGTGGCAAGATGCGCTGCTGCCTTGAATGTTGACATCAGTTCAACCAGCAGTTTTTCGAGGATGTTTTCGTCCTTGATGCCGATAATGAGCTTGCCTCTAAGTCGGGCGTGGAGGGAAATACCAAAGTTGCATTGCAGCGAAAGCTGTTTCAGTGCAGCTACGTAGTCTGCGACGGTTTCGGATTCCAACTACTTCCAGTGATTGAATTTGTAGCATTCAACCATTTGATTGGGCAATCAGACCGATATGGTTCTACACTAGTCGAACGATCACATGCGCAATCGTCACAGGACGATTCGTCAGATAGAAATATTAGTCACAGGATGACTCGTACTGCGGGCAACTGGTCACATTGATCCGGCAGGGGACTATAGTAAATTTCAACAACTGCCCCCATTCCCGGATGAGGAGTTTCACGACTTCCCACTGTCACATAAACCAATGAATAAAAAAACTAATCGCACAATACTCATCCGCTTTTTCTTGCATTATATTACGAGCCTTCAGCAAGTTGACCTCAGTTGCTGGCTTGAACGAGCAATAATCCGACTGGCAGCCAAATCAGTTTTTACTTTTGCCTTGCATACACCTATTCGACAAAACCAATACGTATCGGAATTCGTTCTGCTGAATGTGTACGAGTAACCCTCGTGCAGCATCATGGCTCTACCTCTCTCTGTTGCGATCACCTCCATCTTTTTTAATGTAGTCCGAGTTCAAAAATAGTCACTCTTATAAGCCTCCGCATTCACCGTTCGGGACGAACCCAGAAGTTAAAACGTCTTTTACAAATTCTTCGCCATTCAGAAGCCAAAGACATACTAAGATAGGAAGTGAGCCGCTTTGTCCGCCCAAACGAAATTGAACAATGCATTTTTTGGGGGACGAACTATTATTGGACCGGTTGGCCACGTGGCGAGTCATCCTATATGACGAATGTTCCGGTGTGACGAATCGTCCTGTGACGAGTGTGCATGTGACGAATGGACCGCATCCCGTACGCAGACCATAATCGCGATTTATAATCAAATTCTTCAATTTTCCCGATGCGAGGGATTTTTTAGGTTTGAGATCGAAAATCACTCACGTTACCGCTGTCTCCTTTGTCGCTCAGTTGTTTACATCCGTCTTTGTTGCATGGATCTCATCCTCGTCGCCACTGTGATTGATGTACCGGTTAATTTGGGACAGTGCAGGATATAGTTATTTAACTGTTAGGTTACAATCAAGCCCTGCACGCTAGGAAAAAAAACAGACTGGGAATGGTCGCAGACCATGCCCAGTCTGTTCTTTTCCAGGCGTGTGGTGCTTCTCCCTGGCTCGCTCTCCCCCGCCAGCGTCTTCGGTACACCCGCGGTTGCCTTAGCTCAATAGGTTGTGTTCGCTATACATGGCGAACATGAACATAATAGATGGCAGAACCCAATGATTTTCTTATTTATGATCTGTAGTGTTTTTGTACTAAAACAGATTTATCAAGGGGGGAATCTATCTTTTGCAATATATACTACCCAAGAATTGATTTCACAGGCAAGCAGTGCATTAAAACATAACTGTTATCGAAGAACTGGTCTTACTTGTTCTGGTCCCTAGCTGCTGGCTCGAAATAAATTGGCTCATAAGACGAGAGCTGCTTATAGGCTATATTGAGCAGCCTCTCGTCCAAACACACGAGTCCGAAGAGTGCGCCGTCTGTGATACATTTCCCCACAATCTTTCCGGCTACCCTCGGAATGACACGGCAACAGTGCCCCTCTTCCTGGGGGCAGCTTTTACAGGTGCACCTGGAAGAGTGTAAACCACGAAAGAATTGTATTTTATCCGCAAAGTTTCACTGCAGCTGCCGCAACCATCAAGTGTTGTTTCATTCCTATAATTGTGGGTTTTCTTAGTTTGCTGTGTTACATCTATCATGAACCAATTCTAGTGGATGTGAAATTCTGAACCGATAACTGAAATAAAAATGATTTTGTAGATACTTTTGGTTGTTTTCTGGCAATCAGAGGAAGTACATATATACTGATTGAAACAAGGCATGCGTGGACTGATCAAATAATTTACCTGACTTGTGACACGGGGATGTGATCTCTGTCACGTCGTTCCCTCGCTGGTAGTGGAGGGTCAAACCGGTACGGATCGGGGACATGCATTGCCCCTTGCAGCAAACCTCCAAAGTCTGCCTCGCGGGGTAGGCTGTCGTCGTCTGACATTTGTGCTGAAAGTAAGCGTATGGATTAATTGTCAGATTCTAAAAAAACACCCATAGAGGCCCACTGAAGAGGAACACACGCCTGCTAAGATGTAAACTTTATTGTTTAAATGGGACTAGTAAATTGTGTATTCGAGGTAAGTTCCAACTTTATACGTTGGGCCACTTATTTTTTAGCGTCTCAAAATAAAGTTACCCGCCAAAAATCTGCGATGGAGATATTGACTTGAAATTCCCGGTTGAAACTCCAGCCTCTAGTACGAAAGAAATGAAAAAATAACCCAATCGGGGCATTTTCTTTGTACTTGGAATTGAGACCTAAAATTTTAATGTCCAAATCTGACCAGTAAAAGACGTATTCAAGGTAAGTTTCAATTATATGAGAGTTCCTGATCTTTGCTGGCGATTTTAAAGTCAAAACTTTTAATATGCCTGAGCGTATGTGTTGTAATTCTGCATTCCTGCTTGAGGGAGCCAATAATACAATTGATCTCAAACTGATTATGTCATACAGCGACTCCATATAAAGAAAGTAATATTACTTGGTAACTTACATAATGTCACTAACCACGGTCGGCTTATGCTAATAATACTTCACTCTCTAGGCCCGTTCACACTCTTGCAACCGAGTACGACCGAAAGAGACAAGACAGGTTTTTAAGAATCTTGCGACCTCTTAGGACCAGCTCCGCTGCATCGCATCCGGTCCTAAGTCACAAAAGGCTTAAAAACCGGTCTGGTCTCTCTCAGTCTTACTCGGACGCAAGAGTGTGAACGGCCCACTGGCCACAGAAAAGTGAACGCAAATTTGTTTGTTTGTACCCTGCAGTACGTATGCACACGTTTTGTAAGATTTACACGCGATATTTTTTCTGGCATTGGAGATACAGAGGGGTGGCTCTATCGTTTCCGTTTCGCAAAAACCACCGAAACGAGTTGCCGCCGCCTGTGTATGGCTTTGCTGTTTGACTCGAGCACATCGCTTTGGCATAAGTACGTGTTGTGCGATTGATGCAAGAAGGGAATTTCAGTAAAACGCAGCATAATGTGCGATCGTGAGCTTTCGAGAGGTCATACCCTTCACGCAGCGTTCACACGCTCATTCACACTCGAAGCGGATCCGCGTTCGCAAAGCGGTTGCGCACGCGGTTGTATAAAGATCCAGTATAATTGCACGCGCACTCGATGACATCAAGTGCGCGTGCAATTGTACTGGATCTTTATACAACCGCGTTCGCAACCGCTTTGCGAACGCGGATCCGCTTCCAGTGTGAATGAGCGGTTAGCGCTAACACGGCGTCGGCGTTTACTCGCGTCTTGCTGAAACTGTCAAATTATGAGTGGAAAGGTTTACCATCTGAGCTGTTGACGAGAAGAGCCATTTTTACCAACAAAGGGGGACAGTCCTATACGCGTACATTAAACGCACTGAAACAATAATTTAACTACACACAATCTAAGTTTTAGCAGAAATTGCCGGCGACAAAATACTGAAAGCAAGACACGTCTGAACCTCAGACTCAGCAAAGCGTATTTACGTGCGCTTTCCTGGAGTTTGCCTTCCACGAATTCCTACAAATTAGGCCTTCGGGGAAACTTACCTTTTCGTGTGTTTTTCCCACGAAATCTGTCGGACAAAACGATGTAGCGGTGGCACGTGCTTTGCAGACGACGCGACAATGACTGCGAAGCGGATGTCCGCGTGATAGGTCACGTGACCCCTTGTATATCACGTGGGTGTACATGGTCAGTGATGCCGAAGATACAATGTTGCCCGGCGTTGCCACCGTTTCGGTTTCGGTTTGCGATCATGGCTAAAGTAAAATTGCACGAAAAATATTTTATCTTTTTGCGGAACCAAAGGATTGGGGATTGTCTTTGAGTGCTTCTTAAAGCAAAATCGATCACTATCTCGAAATTTACGAAATTGAGCGGAGTTGCCCTTTAAATGACCATATGTCAAAAAATCAAATACATTAACATAAAAAATGTACCTGGACACAGAGTCCCTAATGAAATAAATATAAGATTTCAAACAAAAAAGGCTGAGGTGCAGAGCTCTTATTTCGATATACCGACACTGAGGGGGAAGAAACAGAAAACTGGGTGCGCTGACGGTATGACAAATAAGTGTGTAGCTGGCAAAATCAAAGCAGATACCTAACACTTCGGACAAAGAGGTATATTAAGGAACAAAAAGATTAGAAAAAAGTGCGACTTCTTATAATCTATAATATATTCTATTTCTCACTTTTTGTAAAACATAAAAAAAGAGCTGGTAATCTTGGTGTCTGTCGAGGTCTTGCCCATGGCTGTCCGAAAGAAACAACCAAACTAGTTGTTGAAAAACTCCTTGTCTGCATGGTTCATTTATAAAAGACAATACTTAGTACGCTCCGAAGAGAAGACTCCCAGCGCAAATATTTTGGAGTATATAACCTTGGTCGGTCACAGTGCTACCAGCCACGCTCCACGCTTTCCTTCGCATCTAGTGACCTCATGTAGGCAGACAGAAACTTGAGCTTATCCTTGAAACCCGATGCCAAGCTAGCTCAGACAACCTATCTTCTTTAAGACATTTTCAGTCCTAGAATGGGATAGTACACAACTGCAATCTTCATAGTAGCGGCATCACGTACCCCAAACACTTTTGAAGTTTACGATGAGCAACCCCAGCACGGTCACCTCTGCGGTCCCGATTTTCATCCTTGGTAAGTGCTTTAACACATTTTTTAAACAAACATACGAATTACGAGAGCGCGTTTAAATACACAATAATTTGTAGGTTTGGTGTCGATTACAAATTATATGTCAATTAATCACCACCCTTTCATCGATGAATTAATCGATTAATTGGTTTCGTTCATTCCAAGGTACAATAGTTCTTAAAAAGTAAAAATTTAATTTTTTGCCTCTGATGAATACATGAGGAACGGCAGAATGTACAATTTCGTAGATTAAATAAACCTTGACGTGTAGTTGAGAAGTCATAAAACACCTAAATTCAAAAATTATTGCATCAGCCGTGAATGCAAATAAGTTCCGTGATAATCTCAGGCAATACCGAACTCCTTTGATTGTTCACAGTCTCTGCCGCGCTAAACGGACACTTGCACGGCGTTAAAGTGTCTAGAAAACATATAACATTATCAACATGTTTGAAGCTACAAATCTCACACCTTTAGTTTACTTTAAGTCGAAATTTCACTAAAGGTTGCCTCAATGCAAGTGTACTCGTTCATGACTGAGAGGTGAAACCTTTGAATTTTTAGTTTTATTTTTTTTTAAGTTTAACCAATTAACCCCTTTGACAATATTATTTGTGACTGAGACATTAGCCGATTAATCGGTAGGTTAATTGAAGGAATTAAAAATCAATAGGTTTAAAATGACCCATTAATAATGCTCGGCACTTGAACGATGAATCAACCGATTCATCGATTAAGTGCCCTGCCATGTAATTAGTAATTTTTGTACTGTGTGATTTGTGTTCTGTCAAAAAAACGCACTATTGACGCAGAGTATTGACAGCAGCGTTAAGCCTAGGTGAGTTTAGAGCTTACTTATTTCAAGTGTGCTATAAAGGCTCCAATTACTAACACTGCATCACCGTTACCTAATCGATCAGTTATCTTCTACAACAGAGCTAAACGTAGCAAATGCTCAGTGCACAAAACAATGACAGAGTTAACTTCCTACTTTACTACTTATTTAATATCCCTGATTTTTAACAGACTTTCTATGGTCCAAGCCGTGTCGAGAGCCATATATATTTAAATGAAAACAGGATTTATGCCTGTGGAAAAATGCTGATGTTGAGCATAAGACACGAGTTTATTAGTGAAAGCTGGTGTTTGACATTCTGAATGCAGCAAATATAAAATTTAATTAATTTTTATGCTATACGCGCAAAAGTTAGGTCTGCTTATACATATATTTGTAGTAATTATAGTGTTATGTTTGGGGCGTCTCGGCCCGTATATCGACGGAGACCACTTCAGTCGCTGGCTGAGTACGAACTGCTTTTATTTCCACGATCTTCGTACGGCCCAGCCTGCTCGCGTTGCGGGCGGCTCGGCTAACCCGATCTCCGGATGCCGCAGCGGCGGGATGGCGGCACTACGTGATCACCCGAGTGGCGCCGTAGTGTTCCACAAAGCGGCGGAATGTTGCTCGTAGAGAGTTCCATAAAGCGGCGGAATGTTGCTCGTATTATACATAACATCCCTTCCTCCTCAGATTGAGCATCCGTAGCGGTCCGGGGGACGCCGTTCGCGCTGGGGTCTTGGCATCGCAGTGGAAACTGGCGCTGACTCGCTCTTCCGCTGGTCGGCAGGTACCGTGCCGCACGGGTCAGATTGCGCACCAGCTCCATCTTGGGACTCGGGCGCTGGAGGTCGATTGGATTCGGACGATGCTGGGAAGTCCGGCTGTAGAACATATGGAGCCGGAACATGGCTAGTCACCGGTTCCTTGCTGTAATTGCGTGATGTTGGGCTCGTTGTCTTATTCTCCTGTGCACCGGGTTTAATGTGATCCAGGTGTCGACGAACCGTTCCATTCTCGCACTTCACCAGCCAAGAGCGGTGCCCCAGTTCTTCATAACGGTTCCTTTAATCCAAGTAGGGTTTCCAACGAAGTTGCGGACGCAGACGAATTGTCCTACTGTAACTTCTCTAGGTGATTTTTCTCTGCGGCATTCCGATGCCGGCTCTTCCGGCACGCGGGGCTGTAGGCGTGTGAGCGCTGTAGAAAGTTCGCGGCTGAACATGAGCGCCGCTGGTGTTTTTCCAGTTGTTGTACAAACGGTTGTGTGCTGTTTTAGCAAGAACCTTGCCAGTCTGCACGCGAATGTTGCTGTTTCGTTTTGACTTTTTGCCAACGCCTGCTTCGTCTCGAGGACCATTCTTTCCGCCTGTTCGTTTGTGGCGGAATGGTAAGGCGCACTTGTTATATGAGTCACACCATTTTTCTTTAGGAAGTCTTCCACCTCGGACGAAAGAAAGGATGGTTCATTGTCCGTTACCATCTTTTTGGGGACTCCAAACGTTGCGAAGAGTTCCCGCAATTCCTCAATCAGCGTGATTGACTGTATGTTGCGCATGCAGCGTACTTCTAGCCACTTGCTGTACGCGTCGACAACAATCAGCAGCATCTTCCTCTCCACGGGGCCGGCGAAGTCCGCATGAATGGTCTGCCAAGGCGTCGTCGCGCGCGTCCATTCGGGGATTGGTGCCTTGGGTGGTGCCTTCTGGTGTCATCGACAAGTTTCGCAGCTTCTTGACAGTCTTTCAATGTCGCTGTCAAGACCTGGCCACCAAAAGTAACCTCATGCGCATGCCTTCATAGCTACTACACCCCTATGACCTGCATGCGCCAAGTCAAGCACATCTTTCCTCGCCTTTGTGGGAATGACCACTCTGGAACCTCTCAGGAGGCAACCTTGTTGCGCTGAAAGTTCTGTGCCGAGTCTGCAGTACGGTGAAAACTGTTTCTATGACAGTTTATGCAGTTCTCCACTTGAAATAGCTGTCAGCACTCGAGACAAGAGTGGATCCTGTTGGGTCATTTGAGCGAGTTTACGTGGCGATAGTTCGACACTTGGAGGTGACGCTAACATAAGTACGTCCGCCGGGGGACAGGGCTCGTCGGCTTGTGCCGGAAGCGGCAACCTGCTGAGTGCATCAGCGTTTTGATGAAGTCTCCCCGGTCTTTAGACTAAATTGTAGTCGTAAGTGGCAAGCTTGTGGCACCATCGTGTCATCCTAGGTGATAGGACTTGGGGCACTTGCTTTTTTTTTCCCAAGATGCCAAGTAGAGGTTGGTGATCTGTTAAAACTGTCACGTGTCTGCCTGCGATGTACTGGTGAAAACGACTGACACCGTAATCTACTGCCAAGCCTTCCTTGTCGAGCTGGGAGTAATTCTTTTCCGCGGCTCCCAGTGTTCGCGACGCGAAAGCTATAGGGGCCTCTCTGCCGAGTTCAGCTTTTTGGGTGAGCACGGCACCGACACCGTACGGTGACGCGTCGACAGACAAGAGAAGAGGCTTCCTCTCATCGTAATGAGCAAGCACAGTGGATGATTGAATCAAGCCCTTAAGTGCATCAAAAGCGGTCCAAGATTCCACGATCTTCCAAGATCTTCGTACGGCCAAGCCTGCTCGCGTTGCGGGCGGCTCGGGTAACCCAATCTCCGGATGCCGCGGCGGCGGGATGGCGGCACTACGTGATCGTCCGAGTGGCGCCGTAGAGAGTTCCACAAAGCGGCGGAATGTTTCTCGTATTATACATAACATATAGAATCATCAGGGGGAATGTGATAGCCATTTTCCCGGTAACAGTGCCGTAACATGACCCAAAGAACCCAACACGAAAAAAAAACGTAATAACGTAATAAACACTCAATCATTTTTAATTTGCATATATGTTAGTGATTTAAGCTTGTGCAAAAACCGGGTCGATTTTTGGTTTCGCATGTTCAGCTTAAAACATTTACAGAAGACAAATTTTATTGATTAGTTGCCAACCATAACTTAAAGTAATATCATATTTTTAGTATCCAAATATTCTGTAGACACCGAAACGCACTCTTGAAAATCTCTAGTACTTAGTAATGACCAACCGGCAGCGATTTTCTAAAAAAAAAAAATTGTTTATGTAAGTCGCACCTTCATGCTAGCAATTGGGCGTCAGATGATGGGCATCTCGGCACGAATTTGTACACGTGATAGAGATATTCGTCTGCCGCACCTTTTAGTAGAAGCGATCGTAGCATGGGACCGTATTTATTTCTGCATCCTACTACTTCTTCAGATAAACTTAAAAATTTAAGGATGCGGGTTGTGTGATGATCATCGATAGTCGTAACTCTAAGACCCATAGAATATCTAAAATTTTATTCATACTTTTCTTTCTTCCTATTTCCCCTAATAAAATGTCACCAAACTTCGCTTTACACCCTTCTTTTAACATATATCTTATCGGAGGGGGCATACATACACATATCTTTTGGAGTTCCGCCCTAAAAAAGTACACCTTTTATTTTTTCAATACCAAGATTTTATCTTTTCTTGTAATGGCGTTTAGCACCTGTAAATTCAAAATAGACTCAAAAAACGAGAAAGAAAGGCGATACCAATACCCACATGTGAAATATTCCGTGCTTTTCAGTGGCATGATGCCACTTACAGGCATCACTAGATTTCTGGAAAATGCAATATTTTGCGCTCGTTTTCGCGCTGGTGAGTGTGCATTAAAGAAAACTTCCACATAATATATGTCACCCAATGAAACGTCTTGCAATCACTTGGGAACATATTCTGCAGGACATGTTCGCACGTGAGAACTAGAGAAAATGAGTTCTAGAAGACGTGCCCGCGATGTATTAATTTTAAATAAATACCTTCATTGAGTAATCCATTTCCCTGTCCTTATGCCATCTGCCCATGTTTACGGTCCAAGGAATAGGTCTGCGACTTTCTTCTACTTTTTATTTTGTTAATCAAATCATCTCAAGTAGCCCCATGACTCTCATGAACCACTCGAATGACCGCCTCGGTGTATTAGATATTCACGTTTTTAACTCCATGTTTTCAGCATTTAGGTTGCCAGACTAAATTATGATTTATGACCAAGGTATCAGCAGTTCCTGAACACATTAAATAAATAAATTCTTTAATAAAAAATTAGTTTAAAAGGTCAACTTAAACCACATCATGTTTTTTTCTCCCGCGGGCTTCACTATATGTGGCGACTTCAGGAACTGGTATACACTCGAAAATACGCCAGAAACAACTTTACTAAACCACTCAGTTGGGAAACTCGGCCTTGAAACCTGGGCCGCTGGCGCCCACCAAGACCGAGGATGGATGAATGGATGAATGCGGCTGAGCCCTTTCGATCGGGCGGTAGCTTATGCCACCTAGCCATTTTGTTTTACCAGTTAAGCTTAGAATATTTAACTGTGAAATCTATATTCACTCCGCTCTGCAAAGAAAGGGGGGCTATAAAACCCCCTTGCCATTAGTTAATAAGAAAATACCTAGTTTTCCTTCGCTTTCTGCCACCATTATCTTAATCTTTGCTTGGTAATCTCTACAGTCTTGAAATCCACTCTCCCTTCACTGTCTCTAAAACCCAATGCCTTTATTAAGTCTATGTTGTCATCGGTAGGCATAGGGTGAAGCCCTTTACAGTAGATTATCAAGTGCTCAGACGACTCCTCCTCCTCTCCACAAGCAGTGCGCACTGTATCCATTTCCTGGTACCTCACTCTGTGTCTTCTGGTTCGCAGAACGCCCATCCTCGCCTCAAACAACAATGAGCTTCCCCTAGAATTGTCATAAATGCTTTCTTTGGCAATAACTGTTTTGTTTAATCTATAGCTTTGCAGAGCCGTCTTTGTCTGCATTCCGTCTAGCCACCGATCTCTTTCTGTGGCCTTAACTTTCTTCTTAACTGAGACCTGCTCTTCCCTATCACCACCATAGCCTAAAAACTTTCCTCTCAATTTCCTAGTGCGCTGTCTCCACTTTGTGTCTATGCTCCTCATGTATAAATAGCTGAAAACCTTTCGTGCCCATTGGACCCCATCCATTTGCCTCAACCGATCCTCAAATTCTATCTTGCTCACCGTTTCCCTGCTCCCAGAAGACGCCCATCTCATGTCTCCTTGTACTCCCTTGTTTGGCGTTTTGCAATGTGCTTCGAAAGCCAGCCTACCTACTCCGCGCTGTTGTGTTTCTAGTCTTGCATGCACTTCGGATTTCGTGCATAGCACTGCGTTTCCAAAAGGCAAGCCAGGGACCATTACCCCCTTTCCAAATCTATCTCATCACCTCATACCTGTTGTAATTCCAAAGTGCTCTACTTTTCATTACAGCTGCATTTCTGTTGCCCTTACTTATTATATACTTTTCATGCTCACTGAGATATTCTGCACCGTCACATATCCATACTCCTAGATACTTGTATTTACTAGCTGTCTCAACTGTAATATTCTGTATTTTCAGCCTCTCAACTTCATCATTGTTAAAAATCATGACTGCTGATTTTTCCCTACTGAATTTTAAACCTAATTCCTCTCCTTCCCTACCACAGATGCTCATTAATTCCTGCAACTTTGTCCTGTTGTTAGCAGTTAGTACGATATCATCCGCATACATAAATCCCGGTAAGGATTGCTGAATTTTTCGGCCTAGCTTACTGTACGAAAGGTCGAATCCAAGCCCACTCTTCTCTAGTCTATCCTCCAATCCTCTCAGATACAACATAAACAGCAAAGGCGATAACGGGCACCCCTGCCTAAGGCCTCGTCTTATCTCTATTTTCCCCGTCGCCTTTCCTTCCTATGTTATAATCACCATATTATATGTGTAAATGTTCCTTAATAGGGCTGTTAGTCCTTCATCTAGGTTTAAGCTCTCCACTATGTCCCACAGGTTCCTTTGGTTCACATTGTCTTAGGCACCCTTGATATCCAGAAATGCCAGCCAGAGCTCTCTTTTTTGTTTTTGCGCTATTTCTATACACTGTGTTAGAGAAAATATATTGTCCTCCAACCTTCTTTGTTTCCGAAACCCGTTCTGTAACTCGCCCAGTATGCCCTCGCAATCTACCCATTCCTCCAGTCTGTTCTTTATAATCTGCATTACCAACCTGTAAATAACTGGTGTCACGGTTATGGGACGATAATTCCTAATATCAAACTTATCTCCCTTTCCCTTATATATCATACTCAACCTACAAAGCCTCCATTTATCTGGAATATTTCATTTTGTTATCATAGTGCTCACTACCTTCCTTAGTTTTGCCTTAGATTTAGGACCCAAATTCTTCACCAGCTTGATTGGGATCCCATCTGTGCCTGTCTATGTGCCACTAGGGACTCTTCGTTCCGCCTTTTCCCATTCTCTTTGTCCAAAATCCGCGATGTCACAAGCTGGGCTGCTACTTCCTTCGGTTCTCCTATCTTCCACATGTACCCGTTCCCGAAATTTCTTCTCCATCACTGCTCCTATATATCGTATCGCATCACCTCCCTCTAATTGATCTCCCTGATGCGAGAGTATGAACCTCTGTCTAGCTTGCGTCATTTCACCGAGTGAGTTCAAGTGCCCCCAAAACTTCCTAGCTGCGTTTCTATCTTTCTTGCTTACATTACTCATCCATTCCTCACCCTTTCTCTGAATTTTCGCATTGATCAAACTGGATGCCTCTCGGCGACATGTCATAAACGTGTCCCATTTTCTCTTTACTTCCGTTTCTGAATCTCCACTGCGCTTGGAATACCTGTGTTCTCTAGAGGCTCCTTGACGTTTTTGTATCGCTTGCTTCACTTCTTTGTCCCGCCAGCTTTTTGGTCTATGCCCTTGCTTCCCCATTCGTTTGCTCTGAACTTTGTCAAGTTCCAGAGCAAAAAGCCTGGTTAGGCTCTCATAGGTCCAATCTGTATACCGTTGCCCTGAAACTGCTTCCTCTATTTTTTATCAACTATTTCCAACTTTTTGTCGCTGCAGAAAGTTTGCTTTGAATTGTGTTGTCTAGTTTCAGCTATTATTTCTCTGGCAAAATTCAGCTTAGTACGCTTGTGATCACAACCAAGACTTTTGGAACCTTCTTCCTCTATTTTCATTACTTGTAACTTACCATATATTTTGTGTGACATGAGTACGTAATCTATAGTTGAATGTAGATTGCCAGTTTCCCACGTTATGTGCCCGTCGCACTTCTGACTGGTATTACATAAAACTAAGTCATGTTTTTCTACCAGTTCTAGTAATATGCTTCCAGTTGAGTCCGTATACCCCTCCAGACCCTCGATATGGGCATTCATCTCTCCCATAATAGTTATTTAAGAACCTTCCCCTAGCTCACTAGTGTCTCTTGATATGCAATCAATCATTTTTCTGTTTTCCTCTTTAGCACCTGTCCCTGTCCAGAAGTAAACAACTCCAAAGACTGTTGATTCCCCAGCGACTTTTCCTTTCAGCCACAAATGTTCAGCGCACTCCTTTCTGATCCTTTGAAAGTTCATTGAAAGCTCTGGTGTACCACAAGGTAGTATATTGGGTCCCTTTCTCTTTAATATATACATAAATGACATAATAAATATAGATTCAGAAGCGAAATTTGTAAATTATGCTGACGACACAAGTATATTTTTCTCTGCAGAAAATACCGACTTATTATTTGATAAGGCGAACCGAATGCTCTCCGGGTTGAATTTGTGGAGAACATATAATTCACTTCAAATAAACACAGAAAAATCAAAAGCAGTGCTTTTTCGCCCTAAAAATAAAATAATCAACACTACGAGAGATCTTAGTTTAGACTCAACCAAGATTGAGATTGTAAATTCCTTCAAAATTCTAGGCGTAATTTTTTCGGATAATATGTCGTGGGATGAACATGTTAACTACCTTATTACAAAACTGTCTAGAACTGTCGGCATGTTAAACCGCCATCGTTATACCTTACCGATACACGTCAAGTTACTAGTTTATAATTCCTTGTTCTACTCGCACTTAAATTATTGTAATTTAGTTTGGGGTACCACCATTTCAACGAATCTTGAAAGGATACATTTGTTACAAAAAAAAGCAATAAGAGCCATAGCCGATGTCCCATTTCAATCGCATACATCCGACCTATTCAAAAAGTTCCGCATTATCAATGTACACACTTTGTATGCTTACAGGCTCAGTACAAGCCTTAAGATAGAACTAATTAGGAACACAAACTTTCTAGTAACCCTTGGCCGCCTCTCAAAAAATATTATTACTTATCCTACTCGTGGCGCTGAATGTTGGGGGGTGGTCACGCCAAGAACAAATTATGGCACTCAAATGCTGAGGCACAATATTCCTAATTTATTAAATCTTTACGAATCGAAAAACTTGGACTGGAATAAAATGTCAATAGGGGAAATCCGTTCATTATATATTATGGGTGGTCATGATACCTAGTTAAAACACTGTTCTCGTATTTGATTATATTGCTTTATCTGCCATGGTGAATTTTTGCGTGTTGCAACCTCTGTGTGTATGTATGTTTTTTTTTTTTCCTGTTGTGTTCCGTCGCCGTGCACTGTAGGCGGTCAAGGGCTCGTCAAGCTGTGTATGCAGCTTTTTCCCTTGGTCGCCACCATCGAGTGTGATGGAAATAAAAATATTATTATTATTATTATTATTATATTCTTCTTAATAAAGGCTCCAATTCCACCTCCCTTCCTCGTTCCCCCCATTTTGTTGCATTGTTCCCACACAAAGTCAGGGTTGCAAGGTGGCTGCTCCATGTCTCTGAGATGTGTTTCCACACACCCATACACCATTAAATCCTCCTTTCTTAGTTGCTCCTCTACCTCTTCTCATTTTAACCTATTTCTACCACCCTGCATGTTAATATATCCAATGTCTGATTGTGCTGTTTGTTTATACCTGTTCTTACGTTTTCTCCTCTTTTTAACCCTGGGTGCCTCTCCTGACTTTGTTGGGTTTTCAGTTACTTCAGTGCCCCCAGGGCCCTCGGTCCCCTCAAAAAAGCAGTCACCGTGCGGCCCATCCTATCCCCCACCCTGTAACCCGTGGCCTCACTGTAGTGAATGCCATCTGCAATAGGGTGGGAGCCAGCCTCGTACACTTCCCTGTTTACTTCCATTTCGTTGTACCGAAGCTGTCGACTCATACCTTTAATTACTCTGTTGGCTTCGACAACCCTCCTCTCCGTTGCCCCGGACTGCCCCCAAACTTCTGGAATGGTGCACACAATCAAGTGCACATTCTCAGACATGTCCCTCAGCTTACGCATTCCCACGTTTAGCTGCTTTCCAAGGTTCTGGCTCCTACACTTGAGCACATCATTAAGCCCCGCATGAACTATTACTAGGTTCCTTCCCTCCCGGTTATCCCACACCCCCTCGCGTGCTGCGGTCATAGCATCCACAACAAACTTCCCTGGCTGGACCTCTACGGTTACCCTCTGGTCTCCTTCACCCTGTTATGCACACCCCTCTCAACCCGTGCTACGTTAGAGCTCCTCACTACCAGTACCCTAGATCCCCCTGGTGCCTGCGCGCCTTTGTCCTGCGACTTATCTCCTGTCTCCTGACTGCTCGACGCCTGCTGCTCGAGGGCGCCATTGAGCTGAGTGTCACTCAGCTCCAGCGTCGTCGAGCCCGCCAGCCAACAGGCTGGACTCCCGACCACCAGTGACCCCAGCCTGCAGACTGGCGGTTCGTCCCGCTAGAAGTGACACTTCCTCCTTTCTTCCCTCGCTACTCTCACTCGCTCGAATTACCCCTTCCAGGCGCTCTACCCTACTGTCACACTCCCTCTTACGCTCTTCTAAACCCGCCTTCCATACTTCCCCCAGCTCTTCCGCCTGCTTCTCGAGGCCGACCCGCTGCTCCCTCTCATGAGTAAGCTGCCTAGTCAGCTCCTCAACCTGGGCCTCGAGACCCACCCGCTTCTCTCCTTCTACCTTAAGCTGGGCCTCAATTTCCCGAACTCTACCCTCCCATTCCCCAGTTACCTGCTGAAGCTTCACACAAAGCCGACACTCGAAACTCCTCCCCGCCGCCTCCTCCAGACTTCCGAAACCCGTCTCCTCTAGGTAACACCACCTCCCACACCCCTCGCACTGCACCAACTCGTCCCCACCCTTGTCATGCCGACCCAAATCTAGATCCATGTCCAGACCGGGAACAAACCGTCCCTTCCCGCCAAAAATTCAAAGAGAGCCTACTTTGCGAAACTAACTTCAAGTGCTGCTGTTCAAACCGGTTCAAACCTAATACTGCTACCGCATAGTCACGTCCAATCAACTCTCAAAAAAAGAGAGAAAAAAGAACAAAAACTGGCACTTAGCTTCGGATGCTCGAGGAGAACCAGGAAACACGTCCGCTCACCGGACGTGTTTCCTGGCACAAAATACGCGATTAAATATTTTTTTTAAGATACCTAAAGCTTGCAGTTCAAGGAATCAAGAATCTTTAGCCAAAGTTCAGTGAAAATAATTTAATAATAATATGTTCAACTCGATCTCCGAGGTTAATAAAATAACGTTTTACTGCCGATTAGCCCGTTGTTCAAAGTACTATGTTTAGAAGTAGGTTTACAATTTGTCTTGGTAATGCATCTGATCGGTGTAAATGACAATAATTGTACACTTCCCATAGGAGTGATCTGCACCTCAGCTTCTATGGAAGTTAACAAGCAGATTGAACAAATGCGACTGCAAGTAAATAATTCATCTTTTTTTCTGGGTGAGTTCTGTTACTCATTTCTGGTCATATCTTTAAAGAAACATAGTTTACATTTTTTTGCTTTAAAGCACTCGGTTTAGTTTTTGGAGGCATTTAGAGAAGCATGTTAGGGATACAAACGCAATGTTGCCATCCTCTAGCCAAACGAACAATAATTAAAAAGAGTGGGAAAACAACGTCCTTTGACTCAATTCGTTTTACCGAAAATTTTCAAGAGCAATTGCGATGAATAAAACTCTTTCGAAGGTGAGCGCTAGTATAGCTGCAGCGCGAATTGTTCAGTTCTAATATATTTTGTGCAGGCACTCAGGCATGCTTTGGGCAATAGTGTTCTTCACCTTTTGACACGAGCTCTAGTTTGATCACGTGTTTTACCCTCAGAGATCTGCACGAAGAGTCGGGAGTGGAGATGTTGGTGGGTGGGATTTGACAAAGGGTCAATTAAGGCATTGAATATGTTTCAACAGAATCATCTAAAATCAAAATGTTTCAGTTTATTCGTCCTTCCGTTTATTTCCCCAATACATTTTACAGGTATATCAAGGTCCCGCCACGTAACGTCTCCTGACGTCAAAATTAAGTGTCCCAAAAACGTTTTATCCGACCCGCTTTCTCACAGTGCATTGTTTAATAAAGATTTCACGGCGCGGATGGCCATAACAATGTCGAGTGATAAATATCCAAACACACCAACCTCTAAATTTAAAATTAAATTATACAAATTACAACCTTTTAGTTAGTTAGCAAGCTAATCTTAATTTCGCTTCCTTTCAAATAATTTTGGACCGACTAAGAAAACCACTTTGTATATGCCCTGATACTATTCATAATCGTAAATATAGAAACGCTAATACGAGCCATGGACAGCAGTTTAGGAACCAACTGTGTAAATGCATCCCTTGTTTGTCTCGTTGGAATGAAGAGATGTTTCCTCAAGACTGTTCAAAATATTAATAACGCCCTTGGGTCACGAGTACACGGAGAGCTTTACTGTCCATTGTCCCTTACTGGTAAAGTGACAAGACCTGGACACTGAACAATGGTTAAATTCGTCAGGGCCTTCCCGCATAATGAGGAAGTTTCTCTTCTCTTTCTATTTGTGTCAGGGCGGCGGATGACAAACGTGACGAGCATTCTCTAGTTTTCTAGACAACGATTGCTTTCTTAAGCGGGAGAGACATGGAGAATGTTCCTTACTGGTAGCAGATATTTTAAGTTTTTTTTTCTGTTTAATAAGGCATTAAGTTCCATAACCTATGACCAACAAAACGTTTCAATTTATTTTCTAAATAAAAAGTGTATTTTGGTGGCGGCACGTTCTGTTTGCTATTAGTGATCTCAACCTTGATTCCTTGTTATGCACGACTCACATCTAATTATAAAAGAATGTTATAAGTAACGGAGGCGTCCATATTGTGAGGGTATTTATCCGGTATATATTTGCTCATGAAATCTGGACAAAATTGCACGGATGGCCGGTACGAGTACAACCGAACTTCTCACACAAGAACAGTCTCGATTTGTGTGGCAATTTTTATGAAGCTGTCTCTTTTAGAGCGCAGCTCTTAGGCGCCCGTTTCCCGCTTGAGCGGAGTCGCCGTTGGTGTCGCCGTCGGTGTAACCGCGCGGTGCATTATGGGACGCGTGACGTCACTGATGATGTCATCGGCATCCGCATCGGCATCGTCATCGTCACTGATAACGTCATCAGTGACGTCACTGATGACGTCACCGGCATCCGCATCGTCATCGCCAGTGATGACGTCATCAGTGACGTCACTGATGACGTCACTAATGACGTCATTGTGATGACGTCATCGTCACGTGACCTCACATGGGTCACGTGACCCCGGTTACGTCACATAACCCCCATGAGGTCACGTGACTTTCATAAAGCGACGGCGACGCCGCTCGGAGAGAGGAATAGCAGACAGGATGGAGGAGGAGGAGGACGGGTATACTTTCCCTCAGTACCCTTCCCTCCTCGTCCTCAAGAGCTGCGCTCTAATTAGGTGTTACAGAGAGTTGTAAACGGCTTTCATTTTTTTTTCCTAACAATATTAACGATATATGAGTACATTGAGAACGTCGCCCATAGGCTATCTTGTAGCCCAGACCGAGCAGCCGGAACCATGACATCTAATCACAACCCGTGATTGCCGTTTTTTTTGTTTTTTTTTGTCGATTTCGCGTCTGCAGAGTGAGCTAATGCAGAGCTGTTGTTAATTCTGGCAATACCTTCTACTGTGCTACTGCAGGGATTCTAAAAAACATAATTGCAGGCGTTTTAACGCCAGTGGACGGACATTTTAGTGACAGAAATAAAGCCGCTTGCAAAGGCTAAAGTTAATATGCTTACAAGTTGATATAATATTTTCAGGGATAAAAGATGTGGGTTTTATTCCGTTGAAGCCATACTCTGCCCTTGTTACTTGGACGGCCCTTTGGGACAAGATGACTTTCAATGTAAGTATTAAACCATAGCAAATACAGAGAACCTATATCAGCAATTTAATATAAAGTGTACAAAGAAAACACCTAGTGAATTAAAGCATCTACAGCGATAAAGATTCCTATATGGTGGATTCCTTACATAACTCTAGGTGCAAAAAGCGTCCTCTTACAGAATTGTATTAATGTTCATTAACAAAGTCGAGCAACTGCCCAAGTTGTGCGCTGTTACGTTATTCGGCATGAACTAAAAACTCGTCCAGTCAGCAGTCTTAACAGCACAGTGCATTGCACAAGAACAAATCAAATGCAAATCTTAACTCAAAAAGTAAAAAAAAAAAAAATGCTGGCCAGAGTCTCAGTATTTCCTCCCTAAATTGAAACCAAAGTTCCACAGTTATGCTCCTGTGAGAGGGGCTAATTTCAGTCGAGTGCACTTGAGCTTACCGAATCTCACTTCAAGTGTTTCAATGCCACAGGGAAATAATTAGGTTCGCTCGCAAATGATGTCAATAACGATGGGTAAAGTACTATTAGGCAGGTCAAATGGGTATTTAATGAAGACACGTTACAAAAGAACGTTCTGTTTATGAGCGGTCTTTACGCCAATTGGATGATCGATCAACGCAAGCCAAGTTAAAAAAGAAAAAATATCCAACATTTGCGCTCCGCTTTGTCCCACTAGGGCAGTGGTTCCCAAATAGGGGTCCGCGGACCCCAGGGGGTCCGCGAAGCCACTTCTGGGATCCGCGAGACCCTCAACAATTTTTTTTTTTTAGTTGGCACGTTTTATTGTAGTTTGAAACGCGAGTTTTGATGAACTGACCAGAATGAAGTGATGTGGCACCTTTGTTTTATGTTTTCCTGCTACGTAGCAATAAAAGGCACCTGTTTCATGCTCCAGATGTCTTAACTTACTAACGTCCCCCCCCCGCTGGAAGGGGTCCCCCATCACTGCCAGCGGTCCGCAAGGGGTCCCCGACACATCTATGGCTGGGAACCACTGCACTAGGGTCTACGAAAAGGCTCTGACACTGCCTTGCTAAATCATGATTCTCGCGCTCTCTCGTTTAACAACATGCTGAAACGAATGCAGGCTCTATCTTCCTCTGCTAACCAAGATAACATTGAAATGACTGATAATTAAACTAGGCTTCGGTCTTCGTCTTTTATCGATTTACCGCGGCGATAATATTGGTATAGATCAGCCTAATCTTTAAGGTTTTATCCGCCACACTATCTTTTTGTTTTTTTTTTGTTTGTTTTTTTTGCAATGACCCCCCCTTTCTGTACTTTCAAAAAATTCTTAATACTATTTTAATAAAATTTACTCCAAGTTCTAGGTTTCTGTGGTGTTATGTTCTACTTTTGAAAAACTAATATCGAGGTTACGCACTGATCGAGTGAAGTAAGTTCGTCAAATTTACGTGAAACCAAGTGTATTAGTCAGGAAGATTTCGTGTGGCACACCACAGAATTTACACTCAAGGCAAGTGCACTTGGCGGAAGTGCAATAAATTATCCCCTCTGACTGGATCATTAGGATTAACTCTGTGGCTCTTATGTCGTCACCTGGTTTCTTTGGGCCTAGTTTCTGAGGGAATGCCATAATTAGGCTTAAATTGGGGTTCGATAATAATTTGGAAATTTGGGCCTAAATTGCCACATAAATGCCAAAACTAGGCTATGGGCTTTTCTTTTATTTTTTTTTTTGTCGGGTTGAGGTGGCATTCTTGCCAAATATCTGGCACTTTGGCAATTATAAGGCTAACCTGAGAAAAACTTACACTTAATAAAAAAAAAGAGTACTTCGGCAACAAATAACGCCTTGGGGCCAAACCTCACGAGACCCAGAAGAATTTAGAGTGTTCCGCTGGAAGGGAAATATTTTACTCAGAAATATCCATTAAAACATTTTCACGCATTACCCGACGCCCATTAAAGGAGGGTTAAAGTTTGGAAGGAAGGATCTCTTTATTTTAACGCTGTGGGGTTGCTCCATAATAATCGTGGCCCGATCGGTCTGCTTCGCTCCTCTCCCAAAGTGTGACACTACACAACGAGAAGACAGCAAACGAGTTTACTGTACTTCCCGGTTGACCGTCCTCGAAAGCCGGCAGTCCCGGACCACCGACCCCGGTTATCGCTCGCCGTTCAGAGATTGCAGTCGGAGTCACTGTCCAGGTGTGCGAATCGTCCTTACCACACCTGAGATGCGTAGGCTAGCTGTTCCGGGATATCATAGCCCGAGTCTGGCTGCGGAACCACTCCGTGATCGCCATTGCATAGACCGGTATGGCCAGGGCTTGCCGTTCCCGGCGTGTCCATATATACGCTATTGCCCATGCGCGTCAAGTTTTCTGTGTCTGTCAGGATAGCACCTCCGTCAGTCAGAACTTCCAGCGGTTTAAATGTGTGGGCCAACCCACTGCGTCGTACCTTTCCGAAGACAGCGTGGGTGCTTTCCACTCATAACGGAGTAGTCTACGCCGGTGTCTACGTGGGCCGATCTGTCGTGACAGTTTATGGTAGCGTTAAAAGGTTGTTAGGAAACTTGCCAGAAGCATCGCTCTGCTGACTGGTGATTTTCGTGGAGAGTCTTTGCACAGTTGGTCTGTGGCAACTCCACCTCCAGGAGTTGCCGCGCTCAGTTTCCCCGACGAGGGTCGAGAGGCTCTCACGACGACGTTTGTGCATTGGCGAAGCTGCACGCCATGATGACGGCGACCGAGATCCGCGGTGAGGTACAGAAGGGAGATACTGAGGTCGTCGAATGTACTCGTCGATTTCCCGCGATCGCTGACTTTAGCGTGGGTGTGTGTCGTTCGGGAGGAAGTCACGCAGCCCTGATTGATGGTAGGGGCAACGGCGGTAGATTCAGTCGAACTCCCCGTAATGGTAGCACAGCGACCAGTGATCGGCCGTTTGCCACACAACGGTTTTCCCCGGCACAGCTGGTTCCGAGCGGGCGTACTGGGCCTAGCCGTCTTAACACAGAGCATACACTTGCGTCGGTGTGTCCCGTCGAGGCGGCGCCGAGTATCGACGGCGCACTACAGCTGGCCTCATGGTCATCACGGTGAACGTCGCCGACGGCGCTTCCTCAAGCTCTGTTGCTAGGTTTAAGGAAGCCTCAAGTCGAATGGCTCGTTGGACCTCCTTTTTTACCATTTCCGCAAAGGAAATTAAAGACGGGCGATCGGCAGCAGGCAGAAATTTTCTGAGCTCCTCCCGGATGACGTCGCACATCATTTCTCGAGTGCACGGAAGCAGGCCGGCGCCGGTTTCGAGGCTAGCCAACGCAGAGCAGTGACGTTGGACAGTCGTTGAGTGTGTGGTTCGCGCTTGGTTGTTCGTGTGGTTCGCGCTCCATCAAGAATACGTCGGCCGTCGCAGGCGAGTTTCAAACGATGCCCCCGAAGATGCTTTTCTTTATTCTTCGCATAAGAATAGTGAGCTCCACACTTCCTGTGCTTGGAGATCGACCCGGTTCAATAGCTGGAGCACGTCTTCGACGAAGCTTTCAACGCTTTTAGTAGGTCCTTAAAGTTTGGCCAGGGGTAGTTCTGCGTGTTCCCGACGCTGCTGGATCGCAAGGACATGGTGCAGCTGCTCTTTGCAACGTTTCGTTGGAGGTGGGGGGTGCTTTGTGATTTTGGATCCAGAGACAGGCCGTTTAATCCAGTGAGAAGTAGGTGTTTTGGACACTCTGCTCTAGTGTCCATGGGTTATGCCGTGCTAATCGTTGTACTGCTCTATACAGTCGTCAAGGTATTCGTAAACTTCTCCGTGGTAGGGCGTCGGCGTACAAGGTGCGATGGGCAGGAACACAACAGCGAATGCAGCAGCAGGCGTCTCGATTGGCTAGCCCTGGAGCATACATGGGTAAATTACTTTCAAAATGTAATTTAATTACAATTACAATTACTTAGCTCCCAAAGTAGTTTAACTACAATTACAATTACTACTACGCGAAAGTAGTTCATTGCAATTACAAATTACTTTTTAAAAGTAATGCAATTACTTTACAATTACTTATTTCTGAGAGTTACCCACTTTGGGTCATATAACTGTAAACGAGTTATATGGCCGCTGTATAAATGCCACGCATTGTACTTTCCTTTTATGAAATTTGTTAAATGGATTATAGAACTTAATAGTTTGGAGTAATGAACTCCTGCATTCTTATATTCTCAAAAACTAAAAATAAATGGCGACAAAATTCACAGGTGCCATGTGAATCTCCTTAGAGCTTATGCAAACGGTATCCAAGTCAAACCAACGAAAAATAAACTTAAAAATAATACAAGGAAACAAATATGCGGCAGTACGGTATCATAAAACTCACGTAAAAATAGCTAATAAGAGAAACTTGTAAACGACGTCAAACATTTAAAGAATACGACAACTTACGAAAACATTTCAGCCACGATGATTCGCTGCCTCTCCCTGTCTGTGGACTTGTAACATGCCGGATGTGGGTAACCGTAGCACGCGAACTGTGGTCGCTTTCACAAAATTAGTGTCACAATAGCAGCAACTCTATTGCCAGGGATTCTGGGTTAATTCACTGCACGCTAACACCGAAAAAGCTCCTGATATAGATAATAAATTTAGGATTGTCATACAGCTAATCATTAGGATAGCAATGATTGTATCGATGTTATGCGTCTCATAAAGAAGACCGATTTGAATTTAGCATGGCAAGAACAACCAAATTACAGTGCATTATGCAAATTCATAATGCACTGTAAACGACTTTATTTGTGCGAATTTCGCGATTCGCCTACAATTCGCGAAAAATAAGTCCCGCGAGCAATTCCGGAAAATGTAAACACATTTGAATCTATAGTGCTACCCCACCGCGTCGCGAAAATTAGAATCCGCGAATTATTCCAGAACTGCGGCCTCTTGGATGCCTCAATTTCATAATTTACTTGAGCGTGTTGCAGCTGGAAGATATAGACGAGCCATTATTATTTTTTTTTTAAACTAAGTATTATTGAAAGTGACAAAAAAGTTGCTAACCTGCAAATGTTTCCGCAAATTGGAGGTCGCCTTTCGGTTTGTTGAATTTGTTTTCAGAGACGGTGCGGAGAGTTTTGCACCTCACAATTATATTTTTTACACTGCTGCTAATCTGTTTAAAGAATTTTTCGTAACAAGGCCCCGGCAGCCTTTTCTTTTCCATTGTAGATAAGACTGTTGCAGGTTCTCAATGCAAAGCAGCACTGCGCGCCTCGGAACGGCTCCACAGGCCAGGACGAGAGGACAACGCGTGGAGGGTCATGATAGAGGTGTAAAAACAAAGTGCAAGTCAAGCCCTCTATAAAAAAAAAAAAAGCCTTCAACGAACAACAAATGTAAAAACAAGCTCCCTACAGTCTAAAGCCGCGGTTTGTAAGTTTTGGAATCTCGTCCAATCAGGCTGACGAACGGTTGAAAGGGTTAGGTAGAGCGAACACTAAATAATGAAGATTTATACAAAAAGGCAGACGAGGATTGGGAGAAGGAAGAGCAGTGTAGCAACAACAGTTGGAAGTAAGGCAGGGTGCGTCGTGTTAATGAGACCTGCTGCTTCTTTGCTTCTTCGCCTCGATGTTAGAGTAGCACGACTTACTGTTAGTGGTACCAGCATACGAGATAGAAGAGAAGGACGTAAAAAACTCATAAAGAAAAGAGAATAATTTCATGAACAAAAAAGTCCCCAAACTTGACTGAAATATGTAAGCGAATATGCTAGCGGCGAAGACGCGTAAGGAGAACCTCGAACCTCCCCGCCTCGACCGGATGATGTGATCGGAGCCAACTAGCTCGACTTCGACCCCCGATGCCCCCGTGTGGGAATGAGAAATAAGAAAGACCATTAGAAACAGGAGCAACAGGAAGCGAACGAGACGAAGTGTCAGATTCAACTACGACAGGAACAAAAACGGATGCGAATGTAGCCCCCTCATTTATCAAATTATTTCTCAAATTCTTCATTAAATCGTTTTAAAGTCTACAAAATCCTTCATTCCGTTCTATCCCAGCGTCTCTTTCCCATCCCTCTTTTCCCTTTTTTTTTTTTGAGCAGGTTGGGAGACACTCTCTCCCTTGTCGCTTTGGCAGTGCTGTCGTCTCCGTGGCCAGGGGGGAAAAGCGCCGACGCCGCAAAATCTTGCAAAAGTAATTGTAATTGTGCCTGAAATTTAGCAATTACTGACGCTAGAAAGTAATTAAATTACAATTACAATTCCTTTTAGCCAAAAGTAATTATTACAATTACAAATTACCAGGAAAAGTATTTAAATTACAGTAATTTAATTACTGTAATTGAATTACTACCCAAGTATGCCCTGGAGTAACATATCCTGGCTCGTCGAATTTTTCATTTGTACTTTCACGAATGGACCAAATGCAGGCGGCTGGCCTTAGGTACTGTGACTTGCTCGGGTTTAGGGTTCCGCGCGGTCAACTTTCGGGGATAGGTTTACTTGCAAATTTTCTGCGCGGCTCCCCCCCCCCCCCCCCCCCCCCCCCTCGGGGTCGCACTTTCTTCACTGCTCCTCGGGGTGTACGAAGTAAGGGTATATAAATTACCCCGCACCTCTAGCAGAATTGCTGCGGATGGTGAGGTGTCGACAAGCGTCAAACTAAAATTCAAGCCTCCGAATCCCTATCAATTACACTCGGTGTAATAGGAAGCACGAATCTTCTAGAGGTACGGATAATAGTTCCTTCTCGGCCACGCAGGCGGTATTATTGCCCTCTAATAATCTCATTCAGTAACGTATTTGTAGCAGAGCACTGATGCGTTGTGGTTCTCGAAGTTGCGATCTTAGTTCGACTAGAAGTTTTTTTCGGTCGTTTCAGCAACCATTTTTTGTACTGGCGATGATAGCTTCCTTTGTCATTAGACCACGTTTTCTCATATCGTCGTCCTTTTTCGCAGTTTAGAATAGATAATCCATAAAAATAATTTACTGGTATGAAATGTTTGTTTCTTCAGTCATCATGATGTTGCAATAAGCGCTCATATAACCAGATGGTTTCCTTCGCTTGTATCTCAGGTGACCTACTTTCCTCGGGGTACCAAAGACACAGCAAAATACAAAACGGCGTCTGTGATTGGTGAAGATCTTTCAGACAAAAACCAGAAGATGGCTCGGCTAACGGAACTTCACCCGTTCATAAACTATACGGTTATTATACGAGGCTGTATGGAGAACAACACCTGCGGCTTGCCAACGGAATCATGGGTCCACGGCAAGTCCGAAGGTAGCTAAGAAACCTTACTAGCATGTTATACTTGATGCTACAAGTAAACAAGATTATTGTGTCTTGACAATAACCAAGGAGCGCGGAAATAGGTTTTTTGGAATTATCATAAAGCTAATTTAATAAAATTTAAAAACAAACTGTTTACGCAGGGGCCATTCAAACCAAAGCGCGCGCCTTTTTGCCTCGTCACTGAGCAGCCGGAGCAACGAAAACTTATATTTAATGTAGGTCTATGTAAAATTACCATTCCATGAAAACGATATAACAAAGGTGATGCTTCGGCAATAGGACGTTAGCATTCCAAGTGCCGCAGCGCAGGTAGGTTTTAAGGAAATTCATCAGCATGTTCACCGTTTACCTGTTGACGTGAACATTTAGGGACATACTGTGACAGCTACAACCGCTACCGCTTGAGTGAGAGCCTGACAAAGCGGGAGACGAAAAGTAGGGAACGTCACAGAACAACAAATGTTGACCCTGCAAGATGAAAGGAAGATTTGTACTGTCCTTAATTGTTTTGGTTTTATTTTTCACTTACGCTTATATTTGTAGCTTAACCAGCACACTTCAATACGCCGAGGAAGAATGAGTAACACAATATGTTTCAGGATATTTACCGGCGTAATTCCTCACTCTAAAAAAAAACCGTGCGTCTGCTTTCCCGCACAGCACTTGGAGAGCCAATCGCCGCAACATGCGGAGGCAGCTCAGCAAATGACAATGCCAAAACATAAGTTTAGACCAAATAACGCAGTCTGAGTTGTGACATTAAGCAATGCAAGCGTGACGTTTTGCATTGCTTAATGTCACAACTCAGACTGCGTTATTTGGTCCAAACTTATGTTTTGGCATCGTCATTCGCTGAGCTGCCTCCGTAAGTTGCGGTGATTGGCTCTCCGAGTGTTGTGCGGGAAAGCAGATGCACGGGCCTTTTCTAGAGTGCTCACTCAGTGAGATTGATTCACATCTGTCGTTTGTAGAGGTTTAACGTACCTGCTTAGTTTAACAACTTTGCGTCTTATCTTAGTCAAAAGGAAATAAATAATTTTCAAAAGTGACACACAAAAGCGTTCGGAGTCGCGTCTCACTTTTAAATACAATTGAGCAAAAACAAATTTGACATACATTACACTCAGCTTAATAAGGACCTTTGAGCAATTATTCTGCCGGAGAGCGTGGCGGATATGTAGTTAAAAACAACGATACTTATTGCTAGGCTAACGCGCTACATCTCCGCATGAGTCTGCGCTAGTTGCTTCTACCGTAGAACTGAAGCTATATAAAAATATAAAACACGCTATCGTTTGTTCTTGCTAATTACGGCGACCTCTGGTTGAAAGGATAACTGCAGAGCTTTAGGCATGCCAAAAACCAATTAATCCCGTCTTAAAATTTTAAACAGTTGTAGAGGCTGATGTTAAGGTACGCAACATTAGCCGCGCATTTTTTTTCAGGCTTGCTTAAACCAAGGACCACAACTGTTGAAGCAACTGGCCCATTCTCTCTACACGTGAACTGGGCCGAGTCAAGGAGAGAGCATGAGATGCTTGACACTTATTTGGTGCGGTGCTGCGTCGAGAGAGAAAGCAAGTGCGTCGAGGTCGAGACTACCAACAATTCTGTCATGGTCAGCAATTTATATGCGGACACCGTTTACACTGTCTACGTCGGTGCTGTGCTCATGGGCCTTGGATGGGGAAAGAACGACGTCGCGCGGTTCGCGCTTGAGCACGCTCGGACCTGGAGCCTGAGTGAGTTTGTCCATCGGCATGCTCTTCGCTTAAATGTGGATAAAAATACCGAACAAAAAGTGAAAGCCGTTTGTAACGCCGAATTAGAGTGCAGCTTTTGAGGAGGTGGATGGAAGGGTACTGAGGGGAAGGTATACCCCACCTCCTCACCTCCTTATCCCCCTCCTCTCCTCATTCTTGAATCTCCGGGGGGGGTTATATGACCTCGGGGGGAGGGGGGTCACGTGACCTCGGGGGGGGGGGGGGGGGGCTCGCGCGGTGCATTATGGGACATTTCCCATAATGCACCGCGCGGTTACGCCGACGGCGACGCCGACGCCGCTCAAGCCGGAAACGGGCGCCTAAGAGCTGCGCTCTAAAAAAATGAAAGCCGTTAACAATTCCCTGTAACGCCGGATTAGAGCGCAGCTCTTGAGGAGGAGGATGGAAGCGTACTGAGGGATAGGTGACTCCTTGAAGTCACGTTACCTCAGGGGGGGGGTCGTGTGACCTCAGGGGGGTCACGTGACCTCAGGGGCGTCACGTGACCTTAGGGGTGTCACGTGACCTCAAGGGGTCACGTGACCTCAGGCGGTCACGTGACCTCGGGAGTCATGTGACAAAAATTAGGGGATCACGTGACCTCATGAGGTCACGTGACTTCAGGGGGTCACGTGACTTCAGGGGGGTCACGTGGCCTTAGGGGGGTCACGTGACCCCAGGGGAGGGGGCCACGTGATCTCGGAGGGGTCACGTGAACTCGGGGGGGAGGGGTGGTCGCGTGACCTCGGGGGGGGGGGGGGGTCGTGTGACCTTGGAGGGGTCACGTGACCTCGTGGTCACGCCAACGGCGACGCCGACGCCGCTCAAGCCGGAAGCGGGCCCTTAAGAGCTGCGCTCTAAAATGCGGATCAAAATCAGCTACATCAACGAAGTAAAACAAAATATACTTGTTCAATTGTCCGCCGCACAGTTCGCTAAAATCGTGCTTTTTATGCACATGTTCACAAAATTAAAATAATTATAAACACAATATGAGCACGTCACGTTATTTCGTATTACCATAGCCAGTACAAACCAATGAATAAAGGCACATGGGTAAATATTGAAAATGTATTCGGAAAACCGTGAAAACTGCTGCGAGAAAAGCGCGAAAACTTGTTCTATCATATAGTGCCCCAGCTCAATCTTGATTAACTCCCAAGTTCCTTGTTTGTCGAAGCTATTCATTTGAAATTGAAATTTATTATATATGTCCTCAGTATACTGGTTTGTGCGTTCCATTCCAAGCAATTGTTATGATCTATTTTTTCGTCTCGCACTGTTCGCACCGTTTCCACAGACAATTATTCCAACTGGAAATGGAGAAGATATGTAACGTAATCCGAACATGATCGGGCGTACGCCTTATAAGAATCACTGTTTTTCATGCAGTTGAGAACTGTGTGGATAAGTCCAGGAAAATGTTGTACAATTTTTTTATGCTCCTACTGAAGCTAAAGACCATTTAGCCATTATTTTTAGCTGGAGGGTCGAAAAGTGATTGAAGAGGTATTGTTACATATTTTGCCGTTCCGTCGGAGCCATTCGATTGGATGGTAACTATAATCTGGTAAGGTATAAAATATTGAACTGCTAACTTTTTGGATATCATAGTAGTTTTTGTAGAGATTTCAAAACTATAAAATTGTGTGACTTCAACACAAGACGACGCAAATTTGTTCCGAAAAACCTCTTGCATAGTCGGGGATTTTATGGCGCTTTTCATAGCATAATATACCTGCACGTTATGTAATCGTAAACAATTTTGCGTGATGATTGGAGCGCTTTTATATTAAGATCACAAACCAAGCACAGCTGACTGGTCGCAAATCTTATGCCGCGTTATAACAAGTGCCTAAATCTATGCCGAGATTAGAAGACGAAGCAGCTTTAGTGTGAGGTAATGTGTATTAAAATTTTTATAGCCACTCTTATGTTTACACAGGTAATCGAACATTCATAAGAAAGTGACACCTCGTATCCTAAAAAAATAATCATTCGTGAAATATAAATACTCTAGAGCTGTCTCATATTTTTTCACTTAACTTAAAAAGTAATGCCCCTAGTTAAGTTTTAGAGCACTAGAATCAGAACCAAACTGTTCACCCCGAGAAAATATTAATTTTTTACGAGTGTTGTAAGCAGTAATTGTATTTCATATTTTCCGTTAAAAAAGTAACCAATTTATTTACGAAAAGCGTGAAGTTGTCGCATGTCAATAGCTTTAATCCGTCCCAAACCGTGTGCATGTGGCAGAATGCACTTAATTGGATGCTTCATACCTCATAAATTCATTACTATAATTTCTCCGCTTTTAATGTGCTATCCTTAATACTCACATGACACCGAAAAGCTGCCGGCGTTCGTCCGTGCTGTAAACAGTGCAAAGGAAACCGCTTTCCGCAGAGAAGAGGAGACTAGTGAAGGACAAAGGCGAGAGAGGCCACGTCACGAGGCGGAAGCCAGGGCGCGCGCCGATGCTGAGGCGAGTAAGAAACCGCAGGTGTGGGGAGTGCGTATGCTTTGGTTTGTGCTACAAAATGGAGTGTGCACTCTAAAAAAAAGCCCGTGGGTCTACTTTCCCACAGAACACTTGGAGAGCCAATCATCGCAGTTTACGGGGGCAGCTCAGCGAATGACGATGCCGAAACATACGTTTAGACCAAAAAACGCGGTCTGAGTTGTGACATTAAGTAATGCAAGCGTGACGTTTTGCATCGCTTAATGCCACAACTCAGACTACGTTTTTTGGTCTAAACAGATGTTTCGGCATCGTCATTCGCTGAGCTGCCTCCATAAACTGTGGTGATTGGCTCTCTGAGTGTTCTGTGGGAAAGTAGACCCACGGGATTTCTTTTAGTGTGAACTAAGTACTGGCGCTAGTCCAAGTAGGCGGCAAAAACAAATTAAAGAAAGTTTTATTGGCGGATCCATAGGGAATGCGTTAGCATGACCCTTGAGAAACGCCACATGCGGCATCCTTTGGAAAACGCTAACACAGACCCCGTAACAAAGCCAAAAATAGGCAAAAAAAATAGAGGGAGCGAAAGGGAGTCAAACAGAAAAGTGAAGGGCTCAGCGTTAGCGTTTCGCAAAACGGGGGCGTGTGCGGCGTTGCCCAAGTGTCATGCTAATACATTCCTTGCAGATTCATCAAGTTCTTCTTTCTTTAATACCCTTGGCTAGCGAAGCTTCCACCACATGCTAAATGTACTCTGACCAGCAACCACGTTCCTTGCAGTTCCTTCTGTACCGGAGCTTCAGCATTCTAGACGTAACCTCCACACCATCGAGATCCTGTGGCGTTTTAACAGAACTGCCCTCAACTTTTTACAGGTAAAGTCATTCGTGGTGGTATTAAAAAATGTTAAAAATGCTCATGGTATAACCACCAATTGTTGCATGCCTCATTCCTCATACTCAAATCTTTTACGGCGCGCCGCAGTTTCTCTCTTTGGTACGCTCAAAGTAATACAATCTCTGCTTAGAACGTTAGAAACTGCTGAACGTTACACAAACCTCCAAACACAACTTAGGTTTATTTTACGGAACACAACTTTAAATAGACGACCAAGACAAAGAACTTGAACATACCACAATAAGACACTTTTGACTATGTTGACGTCACGTGTACAAAAATCAGGATATCTGAAGGGGTTACACATCAACTCCTAAACCACTATTCCGCATAGAGGAAATGGTAGATTTCAACGTGATAAGTACAATACCAACAAAGCACATAGTGAAGAAAAAAAAAACGAATGAACGCTACGCAGGAAAAGAAGAGGGCAACCCGCTACTATATATTTGTGGGTATGTTAGTAGTTGATTACCTAATGTTTTTTACTGCTTAGGGGTCATTCGGTTTTTCACGTTCACTGTGTTCTCAGTTGGTCTTATACGTATCGCGGTGAAACCTATCATCTCCGATTTGTGGAGTCTGGACTTGGTTCGTTTATGTGTTGTGACCTCTTTAGACACTTATATTCTGATTGAATTCGGGAGAAAAGCTCACAGGACAAAATCTCACCAGAGAAAAGCTCACTCGAGAACTGGCGAATGCGGATAAAAGCTCACCGGCCATTGATCGTATATGCGGAGCAAAGCTCACCGATTTTTTTCTTTTTGTATAGAGGCTGCCTAATCCCGCGTAACATACACATATTATTATCATTAAAATTCGTCATTTTTGTTAAGCTTATTGGGTATATTCCCCATTTAAATATTCCGGCCCAGTGTCTTTTTTTTTGTGTGTGTGTGTAGTTTATTCTCTCGGCAACGAAAGCTAAACTGAAGTCTTTATGAAGTAAAAAAACAGGAAAAAGTTCAAAAACTCAATAATGTCCTCCTAAAACCTTAAAAAAGCAAGACTGTAGATGGCGAAAATTCGAATGGGCATGCGCAACAACGCGGTGCCTGAAATTCTTTTTGAAGCTTTTGTTAACCTTTGGAAGCAGGATATGACTGTGAGTAGGTTATCAGGTATCTTAATTCCACGGACATGCACGTTTCTTAGAAGTTCGTGCTGATTTTTTGACACGTTGTCTTTGTGTGATTGTGCCCCTCTCACCGTCGTTACACGTGACTGACCTGTATAAGAACTATTCTTCTGTTAGATAGCGGATAGGGCGAGTTGGTAAACGTTATACATGATGAAAACCGCTCAAACGACGACGACGGAGTGAAGAAAACAAACACGACAAGACGAAGCTGGTCTTGCAACTTAAGTTTTATTAGTGAAAAAAAACACAAATAAAACAGCGTAGCCGACACTGATCAAATCAACAAAAACTTACTTATCTATGAGCCACCACACAATATTCGGAGATTTATTTTAGCTCGTAAAAAAACAAACCTCGTTATCTGAGAGAGCTACCGACGGCGCGCTGTCAAGCTGTCAATATATTGCATTTTTTACGGGTCCCCCATGTTCTGATTTTATATTTACGGCGTCATTATTATAGAAAATAGGTGATTACTAATTTCCGAAGAGTTAGTAAATGTGCCCGATCTTCAAGAGTATCACACAATAGAGGACAATTATTTTTAATGAAGTGGCAAATTCTAATTGTGCTAAATTGCCACGTCTGACGCACAATCAGCTAAGCTAAGATCAAATAGAAAAAAATTCAGTGACCTTTTTTCTGCATCCGCTCAAGTGCGGGTGAGCTTTTTTCGCATCTGCCAGTTTTGCGGTGAGCTTTTGTCTGATGAGCTTTTCTCCGGTGAGCTTTTCTCAGCCCATCCTGGTTCGGGTAAGCGTGACGTCAACGTTGTCATAAGTCGCTTATTTCTGTCCGTTCGGGTTATTTGTCTTGGTTGTCAATTTACGGTTTTTTCTAGTAAAATAAACCTCAGCTGTGTTAGGAGATGCGTGTTGTCTTGTCCTTTTTTTTCTACTCTCCCGGGTTAAAAAATAATAAATCCAGGATTTCTGTAGTTCATGCACACGTTGCAGAATTAAATGATTCTTCTTAGGAACAGCGGTAATCAGTGATATGATCGGGATAAACAGCAGCGCAGTAAAACGCATGTTCTGTACAATTGCTAACCACAGTACTTGCTATGATGCCAGTCAGCACAGATGTGACTGAACTTAGAGACTGACTACGGTACGTACTAAATGTGCAAACTGCATATGGCAGATGAGAACTTAAAGAAAGGACAGCGCTATACTCAAAGCTCGAGTTTGGTTTTAATGAAAAATATAAGGAAGGTAAGAAAGAAGTGGAAGGAGCTGTACTAAATACAGAAATGAACTTAAGAAAGAAGTGAAAGAAACATGATAAATCAAAAATTAACTTATAAAACAAAATCACTCAATAAAGTCACTAGTTAAAACTGACATATAAAAATATTACGGAAAACAAGAAAACGACCTATTAAAAGTTATTTCAACAATTCTTTGAAAGGAGTTAAAAAATTGGAAGCGACCTTTACCTTCAAGGTTCTAAATGCGCAAAATGTATTACAGTGAATAGGTTTGTCATGTGATGTATGTGTAGAGCTCAAAATACGTCAATATCGGCCTAAATTTAGCGGGGAATCTGAATATATGTTTTGGACAGTAGACGTTAATTTTCTCACTAAATTTAGCGGGGAAACTAAGTTGACATACAGGTCACGTGCCGTCAATTTCTCCAAGGATTATAGGTCACATGACGTTAGGTGACATCAGGTGACATCACGTGACGCCACTTTCCCCGCTAAATTTAGACCATTTCCGGACGGATGGATGGACAATATTTCTAGATTGGGGAGTAGCGTTAAAAAGCATTTTATGCTTTGAAACGTTCCCTACTGCTAGGGAACCGCCGCGCATAGCAAGCATGACGGCGGAGGTATATCAGTTCTTCGTCTGACAATGAAACAGATGTCGCACTGAAACATCCGTCTAAATAAGCTTTCATTATCTGCGCCTCGTAAAGCTCTCAGTAGCATTGTTCGTAGAACTAGCTCTGGACCTTTGTCCGAAGCTAAATCTCTTTGAATATCGGGGTGGTATGGAAATCTTCATATTTTTATCTGTCCTTTCTGGTTTATATATATAGCATGTTGAACTGACCATCTTACTTTAATGTTTTACTACAGCACCTATTCCTATTTCCTACTCTGTTTTCCACCTGTCCCCAGGATGGAATAAAACTCCTATCAACCAGTTTTCGATCACCTGGTTTGAATCTGAAATATAAAATTGCTGGTTCGACACGACGTGCTATAATTTGGTTCTATGACCATCACTGGTTTGATTTTTTTTTTTATTTTGATTTGGTAAGTTCGACACATATATTCTACATAAGAAAGCCTGACCAGAGCGAAGGAGCAGTCGACCACCTAGCCTGTACCTGTGGTAAAAATTATCTTGCTCAACTCTTAACAGGTTGATTTGCGAATATGCATACACCCATGAAAAAGAAAATGCTATACAGTTTTGTTCTTTAAGAAACCCACAACTCCTTTAGTTTGTAATGATAATGCAATTAAATGCAAAGGTGCAAGCGAGCTGGACAAGAATGACGAAAATAATCCCTGGAGAAGGGGAACAAGAGGTACAAAGACAAACATAAATCTCCAAACACAGCTAGGTGACTGGTGAGCGACCGAAAAAATCCGCCTGGTCCGGTATCGAACCCGGGACCTCTCCATTACAGATGGAGCGCTCTACCAACTGAGCTAACCAGGGGTTGGACGTCAGTAGAGCAAACGGGTTTTATCAGCTGCCACCAGTCTTCCACCAACAAGGGTGAACCTTGCAATTTAAGGTTGTAATGATAATGCAATTAAATGTAAAGGTGCAAGCGAGATGGACAAGAATGACGAAAATAATCCCTGGGGAAGGGGAACAAGAGGGACAAAGACAAACATAAATCTCCAAACACAGCTACGTGACTGGTGAGCGACCGAAAAAATCCGCCTGGTCCGGGTATCGAACCCGGGACCTCTCCATTACAAATGGAGCGCTCTACCAACTGAGCTAACCAGGGGTTAGACGTCAGTAGAGCAAACGGGTTTTATCAGCTGCCACCAGTCTTCCACCAACAAGGGTGAAGCTTGCAATTTAAGGTTGTAATGATAATGCAATTAAATGCAAAGGTGCAAGCGAGCTGGACAAGAATGACGAAAATAATCCCTGGCGAAGGGGAACAAGAGGGACAAAGTCAAACATAAATCTCCAAACACAGCTAGGTGAGCGGTGAGCGACCGAAAAAATCCGCCTGGTCCGGGTATCGAACCCGGGACCTCTCCATTACAAGTGGAGCGCTCCACCAACTGAGCTAACCAGGGGTTAGACGTCAGTAGAGCAAACTGGATTTATCAGCTGCCTTTAGTTTCCCAGGGTATTCACGCATTTCTCGAGATCATAAATTTCCTAAACAATATAAAAGTAAACGTGATTGAAATCGAGTATTTTGAAAAGGTAATTGATTCACAGGATTAAAATGAATCGTATATTGATTTACCAACCGAGTAACCGAAAAACCAACAGTGATAACGGAATTGCAAAATATTGAGTTTGTGTACTTTCTACCTACAGATTTCCCGAGACAACTCTACCTGGAAGAATTGCGACGCTGGCAGTGACTGCCTGAGCGAAACTAAACCTAAGCTCACCGAGAGACAACCTTACGTTACGGGAATCGTCATACTAAGTAACTTAGAGCCGAATACAGTCTATACAGTGTTCGCTAGAGGATGCACTTCCAATGGCTGCGGTTCACCAGGTCGTATTCGCGCTGCAACATCATCACCAGGTAAATGCCGCTTTACTGTCAAAAACTGCAATATATTTATTAAAACATAAAATGTATAAACAAGTCAGTATTGAACCATGGTTAAAAGCGCTAAAAAAGACGTACACAAGAAAGAAGACAAACACGGGCGCTACTCACAACTGTATTGGGAAAGGAAGATGGAAGTACATATATATATACATATATATATATCTGATACACTTATCGTCACCCAGGCTACTCATGCGCGAGATACAAGAGCATAAAACCGTTTACATGTATTTATCGAAAAAACGAATCTCAGCGTTATACAATGCTATTGACGTGTCGCTGACGCACTGGGGTCCCCTCTTCTTGATAAAATATGCCTCTTGCAGTCAGTTATCAAGAAGTCGTGTGCTCACCGCATGCAGGCCAGCTTCCACAACCAATTGACTAGACTATTGTCAGCGGGCTTCCCTCAAACGGTCTTGACGAGTGTGGCAGAGGTCACCCTACAGAAAGTGAAAGGCCACACAACCAGGAAAGTGACGCAGTCGGCACTGAGCAATATGAGGGCAGAGGTTGTACCATATGTACACAAAATGGCGCACAACCTCAAGAAGGTTGCGAACAGGTACGGAGTACCTCTCGTGTTTTCAGCGCCAAAGAAACTCGGACAACTTTGCCCTCGAATTACTAAAGAAATCAAGAACGATCGAGGATGTGGCACGAAGCACGCCAGGCCGTACATCGAATGCGTCACGGGGGTCGTGTATGAAATCCCCCTAACGTGTGGAAAATCTTACGTTGGACAAACGGGAAGATGCACGAATGACCGTTTAAGAGAGCACGCGCAAAATTTAAAGACAAATGACGGGGCACATTTGCCCGCGCACTGTAGGGTCTGCAAATGCGAGCCACGCTTCGGTGATACCAAGATTCTCGGTAGAAGCAGAATTCAAAGGGCACGCGAACTGCAAGAGGCATATTTTATCAAGAAGAGGGGACCCCAGTGCGTCAGCGACACGTCAATAGCATTGTATAACGCTGAGATTCGTTTTTTCGATAAATACATGTAAACGGTTTTATGCTCTTGTATCTCGCGCATGAGTAGCCTGGGTGACGATAAGTGTATCAGATATATATATATATATATATATATATATATGTACTTCCATCTTCCTTTCCCAATACAGTTGTGAGTAGCGCCCGTGTTTGTCTTCTTTCTTGTGTACGTCTTTTTTAGCGCTTTTAACCATGGTTCAATTCAGTCAACACCAACTAGCCCAACAACAAGTTCTTTTACAAACAAGTCAGTGTTTTTTGTTTTTTTTTTACTTTTATGAAACGTCCATGATTAATTAGTGATATTGCCGCGCGCCAAGTAGGCAGCGCGGCCGTAGCCTAACGGTTATCGCGCTTACCTCCCACGCGAAGGGCCAGGGTTCGATTCCTGGCCGCGGCTATGCATTTTTGTTCTGGTGAAATCGAGAACCGTCTAGCTGATTCGAGGTCAGAATGTTCTACGCGTCGAACCTTCTACGTCGAATGCTCCAGAAGCCAACGTGTGTACAAAAGCGGCTCCGCGGGCAAGCCGGAACCAGTTTTCGCCCAGCGTTCGACTCTGCTGCTACGCCGACTTCGACGCCCGCGACGCTCCGTTATTATTTTTTGTACCCTTTTATTTTTGGCAAAAGTTCGCCACATTAAACGTTTATTTCTTTCTGTTTATTATTGTTTATTGGTCACCACCCGTGACATTTTGGTGGGGGTGCGGGGTAGCGCATGCCCGTGCAGCGTTCCCCTGCCAGGGCCCGCAGAGCAAGCCCGATTCCGAGCCCGGTGAGAAGACCACCTGACGCGGAACCTGAAACTCGGACCAGTCGCCGCACCCAAGGTCTACACCCGGAATACGGACTTCTGCCACCCAGGACCAAGCAGCCAACGAAGCCGACGATGGACGGCCAGCAGTCACAGACCCCGGCCGCTCCTGCCTTCATCTACCTGCCAGTCGCACCCCGGACTCCGACGCCATTCCAGGGGGACACCCACGAAGACGTCGAGGACTGGCTTCAACAGTACGAGCGGGTGGCCCAGCACAACCGATGGACGGAGGACCAGCGCCTGCAGAACCTTTACTTCGCGCTCGAAGGAACGGCCAGGCACTGGTTCGAGAATCGGGAGACATCATTGATCTCGTGGACCGCCTGCAAGAATGAGTTGAGGCGAACTTTCACTAACCAGTATCGACGGGAGAGGGCCGAGGACCTTCTTCGAATGAGAACCCAGGGCGCAAACGAGACCATCACCAGTTTCGTCGAGGATGTCCTGCGCCTGGTCACTCGCGCCGACCCTGAAGCCACCGACGAAAAGAAGTTGCGGATCCTGATGCGAGGCGTACGAGATGACATCTTCGGAGGCCTCGTCCGCAACCCGCCGACCACCGTCGAGACGTTTGTAACAAAGGCGACCAACATTGAACGGGCCCTGCAAGCACGAGCCGCTCACTTCCATCGAGCCCCTGCCGTCGCTGCACCCACGCCGTCAAGCTGCGCCCCCAGCCCCAATATTCCGGGGATCCGAGAATTAGTCCGGGACATCGTCCGTGAAGAACTGAAGAAGCTGATACCTGCCGCCGAACGTCCAGCTTCACTCTCGATCGCCGAGATTGTTCGAGAAGAGGTCCAGCAAGCGCTCCAGCCAGACGTTCTCGCCGACGCCGCACCGGAACCACCAGCTGTGACCTATGCTGCCGTTGTTCGTCGTCCGCAGCCTCCTATTGCTCGGCAGTACCCATCTGCACCCCAACGAGAAGTCTCTTCGCCGCAGTACGCGCCGCGCCAAGAGCAGCGTGGACTTCGAAAGACCGACGTGTGGCGCACGGATGACGGACGCCCGGTGTGCTTCCACTGCGGGGAGGCTGACCACGTTTACCGGAGGTGCCCCTACCACCAGCTCGGCCTGCGAGGATTCGCTCCAAACGACCGTCGACCTCGTTTTGGAGAACGACCAAGGGACATCGAGGAATACCTCCGTCGCCCTCCGTCACCAGCGCCCACCGCACCACGAGGTTCCCGTTCTCCATCCCCCCAACGTTCCGCGTTGCCTTTCCGTCGGTCGCGCCGTGACAGCCTGTCCCCCCTATCTCGTCGGGAAAACTAAGTGCGGCAACGCCTGGAGGTGCCGTTGCCGAAGACGACCCGAGTAAAGAGCCTCCAAGAACGCCGGAGCGCTCCCACTCTCCCGACGCCACGCATCGCTACGACGCGCCTGCAACGGTGTCCAACAACCTAAACGTCGTCATCGACGGCCACGACGCATCGGCACTCGTGGACACCGGAGCAGACTACTCAGTCTTGAGTGGGAGGCTCTCCCGCCGCCTTCGAAAAGTCATGACGCCGTGGGAAGGACCCCAAATACGAACCGCCGGAGGACATCTCATCACACCAGTCGGGAGATGCACTGCTCGCGTCGAGATCCACGGTGAAACGTGCCCTGTCAAGTTCGTCGTTCTGCAAGACTGTTCGAGGGACGTTATCCTCGGAATGGACTTTCTCTGCGAGTATGGCGCCGTCATCGACCTCGGAACAAACCGGGTGACGCTACGAAAACCTGCTCCACCAGCAGAGGAACCCCAAGCGACGTCACCCACGGTCCGAGTCCTCGCAAATCACGTAAACCTACCACCACGGTCGAGTGTTTTCGTACTTGTCGGGATCGATTAAGCTTCCTGTGGCGAAGTTCTTCTCGAGGGAAGCCTCCAATTGCTCCTAGGAAGAGGCATAGGCGTCGCAAGGGGAGTAGCTGAACTTCAGGATGGGCAGACTGTGGCCCTCGTGACGAACTTCCGAAACGAAACGCAACACCTCACGAAAGGTGCAGCCGTGGGCCACGTCGAGAAACTCCGAAACCCCGCCGAAATCACCGCGATTACTGACGAATCCTCGCCGCCCCAGCAAGACAGTACGTCGCCAGCGCAGCTCGACATTGACCCTAAGCTTCCGGACCATAAACGGCGTCAGCTGGTTAACCTCCTCGCCGAATACCGCGATTGCTTTGCGACGTCGTCGAAGGTGCGCCAGACCGCGGTTGCCAAGCACCGCATCGTTACCGAGGACGACACGCGCCCTGTGCATCGATCGCCGTACAGAGTCTCCGCTAAGGAAAGGGAGGTGATTTATCAGCAAGTTCAAGAGATGCTGAATGACGACATAATTCAACCTTCAAGCAGTCCATGGGCCTCTCCAGTCGTGCTGGTTAAGAAAAAGGACGGAACTCTTCGGTTCTGCGTGGACTACCGGCAGCTCAACACGGTTACGAAGAAAGACGTCTACCCACTCCCCCGCATCGACGACACTCTAGACCGGCTGCGCCACTCTCGATACTTTTCATCGATGGACCTGAAGAGCGGCTACTGGCAAATTGAGGTCGACGAACGGGACCGAGAGAAGACAGCCTTCGTCACGCCGGATGGACTGTACGAGTTTAAGGTGATGCCCTTCGGACTATGCACGGCGCCAGCAACTTTCCAGCGTGTCATGCACACCGTACTGGCAGGGCTGAAGTGGCAGAGTTGTCTCGTCTACCTTGACGACGTCGTAGTATTTTCAGCTGACTTCAACGAGCACTTGAGACGACTCCGAGCTGTTCTTCAAGCCATTCAGACCGCCGGACTCACACTCAAGCCGTCAAAGTGCCGGTTCGCCTATGACGAACTGAAGTTCCTTGGCCACGTGGTTAGTAACGAAGGCGTCCGCCCAGACCCCGAGAAGACTCGCGCCGTCGCGGCATTTCCAGCGCCGACAGATAAGAAGGCCGTGCGAAGATTCCTTGGACTTTGTGCCTATTATCGACGCTTCGTTCGGAATTTCGCAAGGATTTCCGCACCACTTACGAATCTCACGAAGGACGCCGAGAAGTTCGAATGGGCCGAGGAGCAACAGCAGGCATTCGACGAACTGAAACGACGACTCCAGACTCCTCCTGTGCTTGGACATTTCGACCAGGATGCGGAAACAGAAATTCACACGGACGCAAGTAACGCGGGACTGGGCGCAGTACTAGTCCAAGTGCAAGAAGGCATCGAGCGAGTCATCGCCTACGCAAGTCGGACATTGTCCAAGGCGGAGAAAAATTACTCCACGACTGAGAAAGAATGCCTTGCGGTCGTCTGGGCAATAACGAAGTTTCGTCCGTACTTGTACGGGAGCCCGTTTCGTGTAGTCACGGACCACCACTCGCTCTGCTGGCTTGCGAACCTGACGGACCCGTCAGGACGCCTCGCTCGATGGAGTCTTCGACTACAATAGTTCAACATGACAGTGGTCTATAAGTCAGGCCGCAAGCACAGCGACGCCGACTGCCTGTCCAGAGCACCCGTCGAAACCCCTTCCGGCTGCAGCGACGACAATGACGACGAGTGCTTCCTAGGAGCGGTGAACACCGACGATATGGCACGACGTCAACGGGACGATCCTGAGCTGCGCGCATTAATCGAGCACCTGGAAGGGGCCAGGAGTACCGTGCCACGTGTCTTCTCACGAGTACTGCCGACCTTCGCCATCCGACAAGGTGTACTCTACAAAGAGAACTTCGGCGACAACAACACACCGTGGTTGCTGGTAATCCCAAGTTGCCTTCGAGAGGAGATCTTCCAAGCCTGCCACGACGACCCGACATCCGGACACCTTGGTTACAGCCGGACACTGGCCCGTATTCGTGAAAAGTATTACTGGCCGAAGCTCCCCAAGACCGTCCACCTATACACACGATCATGCCACGAGTGCCAGCGACGCAAGAAACCGCCGACGAGGCCGGCCGGACTTCTGCAGCCCATTTCTCCTCCAACTACACCCTTCCAGCAGATCGGAATGGATCTACTTGGTCCTTTTCCGCCTTCGACGTCGGGGAACCGCTGGATCATCGTCGCCACAGATTATCTCACGCGGTACGCCGAAACGAAAGCTCTTCCTTCGGGGACTGCTGTGGAAGTTGCTAAGTTTTTCATTGAGTCCATCGTCCTCCGGCACGGCGCGCCAGAAGTTCTGATTACAGATCGCGGATCTTCGTTCATGGCCCAGCTGACGCAAGAGATCCTTCGTCTCAGTGGCACCGGCCATCGTCGAACCACTGCATACCACCCGCAGACCAACGGGCTGACCGAGCGACTCAACAAGACAATCGCCGATATGATCTCTATGTACGTCGACGTAGAGCACAAGACGTGGGACGAGGTGTTGCCCTACGTCACGTTTGCCTACAATACGGCGGTTCAAGAGACCACCGGATTCACCCCTTTCCAGCTGGTACATGGTCGGAAGGTAACGACCACGCTGGACGCAATGCTGCCCCATGAGCCATCTGACAATGAGAGCGACGACGCCCAGGCGGTTGCTCAACGCGCCGAAGAAGTCCGCCAGCTCGCGCGACTCATGATTCAAGACCAGCAACGCGTCGACGCGGGCCGCTACAACCTTCGTCGCAGGGACGTTCACTTCCAGCCCGGAGACAGGGTGTGGGTGTGGACGCCCATCCGTCGCCGCGGCCTCAGTGAGAAACTGCTGAAACGGTACTTTGGACCATACAAGGTACTTCGTCGCCTCGGCGAGCTGAACTACGAGGTGATGCCCGACGGAACAAGAACATCATCACGGCGCCCACCACGACCTGAAGTCGTCCACGTCGTGCGCTTGAAGCCGTACTACGCTCGATAGGACTGTGGATCTTATGTGTTTCAAGTGACTCTTTAGTTTGCCGTTCTTTTTATGTGCTTCGTTTTGTTTTGGGATGCATCGGGGCGATGCACTTTTTAAGGGGGGAATAATGCCGCGCGCCAAGTAGGCAGCGCGGCCGTAGCCTAACGGTTATCGCGCTTACCTCCCACGCGAAGGGCGGCTATGCATTTTTGTTAACACTGTAATGTGATGTTCTGGTGAAATCGAGAACCGTCTAGCTGATTCGAGGTCAGAATGTTCTACGCGTCGAACCTTCTACGTCGAATGCTCCAGAAGCCAACGTGTGTACAAAAGCGGCTCCGCGGGCAAGCCGGAGCCAGTTTTCGCCCAGCGTTCGACTCTGCTGCTACGCCGACTTCGACGCCCGCGACGCTCCGTTATTATCTTTTGTACCCTTTTATTTTTGGCACAAGTTCGCCACATTAAACGTTTATTTCTTTCTGTTTATTATTGTTTATTGGTCACCACCCGTGACAATATTGTTGGAATATAACTAATGATATAATTGATCATACTACAAACAAGCAACAACTATTCTTGTCGGTCTGGAATTATTAAGCACAATTATTTGGATTATCAACTGCCATACACTTAGATATAAACGTCCGATTATTAGAAATAGTTCATCCAAAGAGTAAGAGCGTATTTTGATGTGTTTGCTTTTTTAAAGTAAGTGTTTCTCGGAATATTTAAATATCTTCTAGAATTTCGACAACCTGGATCCGTAACTATATGTGTTGAGGTTAGGTTTGGCTAAAAATAATGAGAACAAGTATTTGGGAACACAAATACTGAGCTACCGGGCAAAAAACACTTAAATATTGCTACAAAAATAGGTTCTAAAAGATATAGCTATATGCATTAGGACAACAGTAAAAATATAAAAAAAGTGTTATAATATACAAATACAGGGCTTGATTTTAATCGTGCAAAATACAAAGACTGAAGAACATTAGTCTCAAAACCACTATGTTACGACCAATAGAACAGGTTTGGAGCACTCGCTAATTTATACGAAACAAAAAGAGCACTATCTTCATTACCATAATAGAATACCTTTTGTTGAAACCACGTAACCAGTACTCACCTCAAGATACAGCCAGAATTTCGCCACGACTTTTCTGTGCCCGCGTTTTCTGTGAAGTGGTTCGGTAATGTATTAAAAACACGTCCCACAAAGGTAGGAGTGCGTATTTGCATTGGAATCGCCCACACTTCTTGGTTGGAATCATAAAAACCTTTAAACCAGTTTTTTTTTTACTCCCTAAAACATTCGAGGCGTCTTCAGGTTCTTGTTTGGGGAGCCTGTTCCAGAAATAATCTTACGACGTCACGAAGCAATAATAGCTTTATTATGTATTGATGGGACTTTGCATCAACGCAATAAATATGCGACATAGAAAACTAATTGACAACTTGAAGTCCTTGAAAGCATTTGTTACCTTCGTATGATAAAGCACTTGGTAACCCCCACCCCACCCACCCACACAAATATAAAAATATGACCAGATTCCACCTTTGCTGAGAGTAATAATAGTTTCTTCGGTGTCGAAAATAAACTTTTAAAAATGCATGCCAGCCTTTTTTATTAAAGACTTGTTCATTCCAGTTCCAGCTTCACCCTCTATTGAGTTCATCGGAAGTAACGCACAAACATCTGTATTTACTTGGAATTTCAAGGACACAGAAATGATCTACATCCAGGTACGTTTAAGGACGCTGTGGTAAATAGGACATTTTATTATTTAGTGTTTGTACTTCGATAACTAATTTCCCTACTCTCCTGGCTTCAAAATGCATGTTATAATTATCAGGCACTGTTATAATAGCACCCAAAAGTATAAAAGTCTTCACGCAAGATCGATTCTCTTTTATTGTATCGCATCATCATACCCTTCTTTCTTTCTAAGATGTCAACACGAAGGACATGTGATAATAATATTCTCATGTTTATTCGTTTTCCTTAAAAAGCTATATGCTCAATATTACAAATTTTACCTAACATAATAAAGTATACTGCGCAACTTTGTTCCTCCGAACACGACATTCGAGTTTTTTTTTTGCGATTTCCTCCAAAAATATTTACCGCCTAATTTAGTGCCCCAAATTACCATTTTCACATTTTTATGGTATCCCTTTAAATCAAATAGAAAAACATAAATAAATCGGCCTTTAATATTTGCTTTTGACGTGCCGCGCAGTATACACAGTTGTGTAATGATATTAAGGACTTTTATATACAAGCCATGAACATACGCACCAAGAGTCGATCTAAAATGTCCAGAAACGATTTTTTCAATTTTTTACGACCGCTATGTTGGTTGCACTGTTTACTTTGAATATAGAAGACTTTTAGAGCGATACAATAGTTCTACTTTGAGTGCCAGACGACGCGACAGAGATCTCATATTTTTGTTCAAATGCCTTCACGGAGTCATTGATTGCTCTTGCCTAACTTCATCGATAAATATTCATGTTCCAAGAAGATTTTTGCGAATTTCTCTTCCATTTCATGCTAATGAATTCTTCCGAACCTGCCCCATGACGCGTATTCAGACCTTGTATAATACTTTCAATGATTCTTGCATTGACATTTTTAACCCATCATTTGCAGCGTTCAAGTTTTCTCTTACAAATCTATGACCATCTTTTGTTGCGTTCAAGTTCTCTATTGTCAATTTGTAGAATTATTCTTCTTTTTGCTGTATGTTAATTGTGCATCATTATCAAGGCTTCAAGCTGTTCATGAGCACAAAAAATAAACAAATGAATTAATGAATGAATGAATTTCATTATTTCTGCCTATCGCTTTCAAAGTAGAAAGTCACAAGTCATGCACGAAGGAGCCTGTTCATGTATACATTGATCACTAACAAACTTTGTAGGTTCGCGGTGACTATAAGGTGAAAACTGTTCATGCATTTGGGAGGAAGCGTGATAGACTTTACATATTTACTTTTCATTTCGCGCGGAATTGGATATGTATAGCACATGGTAGACCACCGTGTTCACTCGCAAGGTAAACATATAAAACGCACTCATTCAGAAGCTCCGGTTTCGGCTTCATGGTTCTGTTTCCAAAACCACAGTGAACTTACAGCACATAAGGATTTTACGAGGGGAGATCACAAAAAAACATTTTTTTTTAACAAATCGCGTATTAATTTTGACACGATAAAATGGCATTTACATTCAAACCTCACTCCGCCTGATACAATTAATTGTTGATACGTTTTATTTAATGCTCAAAATGACTTTTAAACTCGTTGAAATTAAAGATTTTTAGTACATCCGACGCCTCTTTTTTACCTTCTCCAAACCGGCACACCTTTTCCTTTGACGACATTTTTCATCAGGATAAATAAGCAAAAATATTAACGAGGTGAGGTCGGGTGAGAACGGTGGGCGGGGTACACGGCTCATGATTCTGGTAAAAAAATCTCTGAACACTCAGCGCGGTGTGCCCCGGTGAGTTGTAATGGTGGAAGAAGCGATCTCCTGTTTGCCACAACTCGTGAGGTTTCTTCCGCAAATCGTGACAACTTTCTCAATACCTCCAGATAAAAGGAAAAAAGAAAAAAAAAACTTTTGACCCGTTTGGTTCGGAGGAACGAATGCGAATGCACAATATTCCTCTCACGTCAAAGACACACTCATTAATTGTTTTACTGTTCAATATCCCTGGCCGTGATTTCTTAGGTTGGGGGGAAGTGTTAGTTTTCCATATGCCGGTTAGCTGTTTCGTTTCGGGGTCGCAGCGGTAGCACCAAAACTCATATACGGCTATGACAATAAAAAAATCAGGGTCGTCCTTCAATTTATTTGTAACACACGGATCTTTGTCAAGCGATTGGTTTTTTTAGTGCACGCGGGAGCAGAAGACGTACGAAGTTTTCTTCAACAATTTGGTTTTGCAAATCATACGACAAAATTCACTGACAGTAACTTCCCGAAACTCTAGTCAATTCCACAATTTCATCACTGACTCGACAATGGTTATCGAAGATTGCTTTACGAATTCTTGCCGCAGCCTTTTTAGTTTGGCTGGTCGAGGGACACCTGAACGGATGTTGATCGTCAGTCGACAGTTGTTCGTGTTTTAAACTAGAATTCATTCCTAAATTTGTGTTTTGCTCAGAGTAACTTCATTGTAAGCCGTCTATACCATAGCAAACGTTCCCGCCGGATTTTTCTTCAACAGGAAACAATATTTCAAGGACACATGTTGGTTGTATAGATTCCTCACCACCAAATTGATAAACACTTTAAAGGAATCTCCATAAAAATAGTTTACGAGCGCCGAACGCAGCGTCTCACAGGAACACCGACAGCTAATGCAGATGGGTTCGTAGAAAATGCGCCTAGCGAGGAAAGCTTCTACTACAAGGAGCCCACTCTCTTTAAAATAATTTGTGTCACTTTTGTGTAGACACTCGAATATTGCTTAAACTAAAAAAAGTAAAACGCGTTTCATTCGTCAGTTTTAAATAAAAAACGAAATCAATTTAAAAATAAAATAAGCAAAAGCATCTCCAAGTGAGCATTAAGAACGCCATTTTTATTTCATATTTTTAAGAGTGTATAAAAAACCGTTTTTGTGGTTTATAAACGACTAAGATATTCGAATTAGGTCTCAAATATGCCGTCTTAAAAATCTGCTCACCTAAACTAACGTTAGAATCGTAAAACGCACTCAGGCTGCTGTATCTAATCTCTTGGAGATGAGCTCGGAAGCTCAAAATAACGTATGTCATCAAGCAAAACATGTACATATTGCTACATATAAAATATATACTAAAATTTAAAAAAAAAAGAAGACAAATAAGAATAAGACGTGAACAGATTTACTCGAGTAGTTTTACTCTTCTGTGAACCCAGGAGCGATAGAATTTGCTATTTGCGGTGCTAATATACCATCATTGCTCATTGCAAATCTTCCGGCTTTGCGATCAGGCAGCGGAGTTGTCTTCTTCTGGGCTCAAAACTGTGATATGCAGCTTTGAAATTTAAAAGTGCCTAGAAAGTCGAATTACAAGCAGTTGGGTCGATTATATTGCTGGAAAGTAAAAATAACTTAGGATAGTATGAGCTGTATTTAAGCAAAATGTAGCAGATAACTGTTTTGTATCTCGTTTTTTTGGATATTCCTTACATGAGGAACAAAAATATCAATATAATTCTAGTTAAAAAGTTGGTAAATTAGTTAGCGCATATGGCTGGAGTGTTGTAAGATCAATAAATCATACGGCTGTCAATAGATGGCTGAAAAATGTGAAAGTGTTTATAACAACTGCAAGACGAAAGTTAAGTTGTATCCACCATAACAAAAGAACGCATGAATTACCACTGAAATAATGAAGCTATGTCATCAATACTTTAAAAAAAACGAGGTGGAGGTGATTCATGGTACTAAAAAACTGAGACTCAGGAACACGGAAGGGGACGAACACAACACAACGTCTCAACACGACGTTGTGATGTGTTCCACCCCTTCTGTGTTCCTGAGCCTCGGGTTTTTATCACTATGAAGCTATGTCATGCAGCGCGCATATTGTTGCATATATTCTAACCTAATCTCTGAGATAGGTGAGTAAAAAGTGAGTAGAAGCTTACAGCATATGGTTGGTTACCCGTGAGTGCATTTAGGGTAAATAAATAAATAAATAAATAAATGAAATACAGGCAAAAATAAGAGGCCTAAAAAGTAACTATGTCACTCGTTTGCACAGACATAAAATAAACATAAAAGAACCCGGAATGTTGTGCACAAGGTAATTGGTTGTAAGGTATTGATACAACAATATATGGCACTAAAAAGAACGAATTAACCTCTCGCTAATAGAATTATTCCCAGCGGCCTAAAATATATGTTGTGAGGTCCATTTTAAAAATGAAGGAAGTAAACAAAAATATGTTGAATGGCAAACTACTTTCTATTCTGTCGGTGATATAGATGATCATGAAAAGGTTGTTCGTGTCAATAACCTCATGTAGTGAAAAAATATATATTTGTTTACTGTCCTTTTTAGTACGGGTTTTGTCAGGAGAGAGGGACAATTACAGTACTTGGAGATTCTTCCGATGGCATTCAAGACAATATTTAAAGAAACAATTTTGTTTTAAAAAAATGTTTGAACTAAAAAGCATTTGATTCAATTAACAACGGGTTAGTTATATCTAAATTGCAGGCCTCCTGGTTCTGATGTCCGTTTATCAAATTTTTAGCTAGTTAAACCTACACCGAGGAAACAACCTTGGTTTTGGCTGAAAATTACAGATTCGACGCTGTATCATCATTCCGTATTAATATATGGTGACGAATGGCATGTTTTAAAACAACCATCTTATTTGTATCATCAATAAAACGAAAATAAATTGCTTCCAATGTCCCCACCAGATAATAAGACTTACCGTGCTATAATTCCTACGTACATCAAATTGTAAAAACAGTAAATGCCTACCACTAAAGTATGTATAATCGACAAACTATCTGGGTGTTTTTTTTATGAAGATTTGTCCTGAAATTCACACATTGATTACCTAGCCAGACCCCTTCATCTCTGTGTATGTCTATATCTAAGGCACACGATCCACGACTGATGTGCCTCTTAAATTCAAGGTGAACGCGCAGGGACATTTCTTCCTTTAGCACAAAATAATTATTTATGGTTCTTGCTCTAATTATCGTGAAACATGGATCATTAATGTATTAGATCATGCAAAGGAAACATAATAAACAAGCATTGAGGTGAAAATCAGTTTAGAAATGCCGAATCTACAAGTATATCCAATTTTTAAACATGAATATGTATGCAGCACGAGTAAAACATATTTCAACAGCATATACAACCCGCCGCTAGACAAGCAAGACACGCAAGTAAGAAAGAAAGGTTTATTTTACCGAATGTTTTTACAAATTGTGAAAAGACTGCGGTATTATTACCTGCCTCCTTATTATTTTCCCTGCTGAACTCGTACAAGTATAGTAGCTTAGAGCAGGCAAGAAGAAGGCCTTCGATCCTGGTGTATAAACTATGATTCCTTAATTTTTATTTCGAGTTGTCTTGGTTGTTCTGTGTTTTCTTCCTCCGAGTTTATTTATTTCTTTTTTTTTCATTTCCCTTTTGTTGAGATTGTATAACTACCCAGTACCTCCGTTGTCTGTCAGGCTCCGCGCACAAGCATGCTTATGCTTCTATGGGTCTGTAACTGATTCAGCATCTTTCAATGTGCAATAAATTGTATTATTTTTATTCAAATCATTATCGAAAACCTCAATTGATCCTGTCAACACAGCGTGCATGAAATTCCATTCTATTTCTGCAGGTCTCCTTGGACAACTCCACTTGGCTCAACTGCTCAGTAGAAGCGGACAAGTGCAGAATCAGCAGGCTGACAGAGAGCACGCTGTTCGATAGCAGCGGAATTACGACCATCAATGACCTAGCTCCCGGAGTGACGCATACTGTGTTCTTAAGAGGCTGCAATTTCCTCGGTTGTGGAATGTCTAACTCGTCAGAAGTACATGTTCCAGAATTGGGTAAGGAATTTAGATCGCGAAGTACGCGAACCTCCGCAAAAATTGCATAGCCTAATTAAACTAGGGCACATTCGCACTAAACTGCGGATATTTAAAAGACTATTCCCTAAACAAAAGCTGCAAATTGTCATAATATATGTTCTAAGAACTCTTATTGATGATTTGATGTTCATTGGGTTTTCCAATTATATCCACTGAAATTATCTTTACAGGAGCCCACACCTAATTGTTGTCGTTTGAGGAAATCGCATATATTTGATGCATGACAGACTAGGGAAATTTCAATCTAGTGCACAATGGCACGCTTTGAATCCACCTTCTGATTGAACTATGGCAAAGCCTCATCTATACTCACAAAACCTGGCAGTTTGACGACGGAGCCATAGAGTGCCCGGTCGCAGATTTGGAGCTCGATGATCTGGTAGCACACAGCATTAAAGAGCCATTTCTCGGGGAACCTGGACAACTCAACGCACAGCTTTTGCAGCGGCAAGGACTAGAAACATACTTGTTCGCTCGGGATAAGTGTGTTTCGGCGTCTCGACACAGCGGGGCGCCAGTCACGTGGCTCTCCTCTAATCCGCTGTTTGCCATTCCACCTTTTCTATTTCGGCGGCCTCTTCTCGTGGCGATCTGCCAGGCTTTCTCAGTATACAGGAGGCTATGACTATGGTTATTGGCAGGGAGAGAACGGCAGGGCGTCTCCTTCCAACACACGACCTCCCACATGTGCCGGTTACCTCTCACCGTGCTTTAGCTCTGCGTGCAAGCTCGAGACGCACGCGACGCCAAAGCGTTATCGAAGGTAGCGAGTGCGCGCTGAAGGCAGCAGTATTCAGACACTTCTCTGCCGTTCTCATCCTGCCAGTAACTATAGGCCAAAGCGCTGTTTACAAACGCATTCACACGAGGTGTGTGCACTGTGCGTCCGCAGAAACGAGATTCGCGTGAAATAAAGCGTCTGCACATGCGCCCTGCCGATAGCAGCGCCATCGCAGCAGTGTCACATAAGGACCGCGTGTTGGCTGTTTTGCAAAAACATGTTATGTTTATGGTGCATTCTTCGTAACACGTGGCAGTTTTCTTTCACGTCGTTAGCATTCAAAGTTTTTATCATTGACAGCTTTAGTTTAATGGCATGTTTTAATTCACTTTCGCATTGTTTACATATGTACACGTGTCTTCGCTTTCTCGTAGGACTCCTGGGAAAGCACGCGCCGAAAGAACGTAAAGACATACACAGGACGCTCATGAGGAATGAGCATAAAGTGTGCGACCGTTGCCTATCTCGAATGATCTGTTGCTATGTTAATTTTCGTTATTACTGCGATAGCAGTTTGTGGCATACTTCGCGTTTTTCGCGCCGTCGACCGTGCTCCGTATCGACGAGATGCCATTTTCGACACTCCGCCAAAAGATTTTAAATTGAGGTCACGCTGCGCACCGCGCCGCCTGTTACCCTCCGTCAGCGGATTCCATGATGTTGCATTTTCATGTCGAGTCCCGTTGCACAGTGACGCCACGCGTCTTAATGACGTTAGGCGGCACCTTGAGTCACGTGATGTCATGACGTCACGTGACATTCATATGTCATGTGATCATACGTCGTCACGTGACACCATGGCGATGTGTTTTCCTTTGTCCCCCTTGTTCCCCTTCTCCAAGGAATATTTTCGTCGACCACGGCGGCACGTAGAAACATAAACATGACACTTCCCATAATGGAAGCAATAAACACAAACAGTCTTCGCTATTAATGCCAGAAAGGTTCTCGGGCGACCCAACGAATAAATGTAGGTAGGTGTTAAGCCGGCGAAACCACGGGCGTGAAGTTAGGTGGAGCTACAATGCTTGAAACTCGAGTGCGCGATTTCGGAAGTGCTTTTCAGTGACCACAAGTCGGTGTTAGTGCATATGCAAGAGCATTGCATAAGACGTTCAGGCAGCCACACCAACGGCAGGAAACGGTTCATGCATGCATATGCACTTTCGAAGTTTCCCCAACTTTAAAATTGGGCGCGCATTTTTTTAAAGGTTTCTTCAATTACCACAAGGCGGTCCTAGTTTGTGCCCAATATAATTGTTTAACAACTTCACGAAATTCTGTCTACTTAATCAACCTTTATTGGTTACAAAACACGATGGAACTCCCGTCCGGTGTATTACTGGGTTCATTAGCAAAACCTATGCGTACTCTATGGTGCGCATTCGCACGTTTAACGTGCATTTACTTCATCTGCTAGAATGACACCTTAGGGGCACTGACGTCACACCTCAGCTTTCGCATTGCTTTACCTTACGGGTTGCCTAATTGCCCTAACTTTTTTGCAGTTCCTCGGTATCCGACCAATGTCACATTTACCGTCCTGCCAAACAACACGGCAGTGGTGAAGTGGATAGGTCATTCTACCTTGTGGGACTCCAGCCCACCCTACGATGTGACTTGGAAGTGCGGCAACGGTCCAAAAATGGTCATGATCACAACGCTCAATACGCTATCTATTCATGGTAAGACGCGTACATCACGTTGAACCTGGGCTGCACTCTGTGGGTTCTTACATATTCACCACAAAATCTCTGAGTACTAATTGTTGTGATTCACTCCCTGGGAAAGTATACTTTCCCAGGGAGTGAATCACAACAATTAGTACTCAGAGATTTTGCAGCACACTTCCCTGGCTCATACTTGAGCCAGTTTGGCGCAAGCTTCCGCCAGGCTTCAGCCAAGCTGGCTCTAGCTCGTGCCAGTGCGGCCCAAGCCTGGGCCGAGGAAGTGTGCTACTTGTGTACCAAGCACTTGACGCGCAATGCTTCTAAAAGTTCGAGAAACGAAATTATTTGTCGCTGCATTTTCATCCTAAGTATCTTGTCAGATCAGATATTTTATGCCCCGTAGACGATTATAATTTTTCCCTTTACTTGATAACAACTAGTGTACTGCTTCATTCATTTATACATTCCTCGCCCCCACCCCCAAGTTTTACGGGCTTTCTTTTCAGCGTCTTCTTAGGGAGAATCAGAAGTTCTAGAGCCAGTGTATCGAAGCACCTCTTTTTACAGCATATACAATAAATAAAACTACGAAAGCGAATCATGACCCAGATGCTTATATGTCAAATTTCCAACAAAGCACGCGTATAACTGAGAGAACTACAGGAGCTGCCTGGTAAGTGAGAAAGTCATAATGTGCTTTAACTAATAACTTGTCTTTATTTTTGCATTACCATGACGTCTCCTGTGTTCTTGAAATGTTCAGTTTGAAAGCATGAGGGAAACTTTTCGTCATTGGAACAAAATATGTTCGTTTTCCTTCGGTGAAATATAAAGATGTCCGCGAATAGGTTTACCTGAGACTCAAATAATACTTACGAAATTAAAATAAATGCGGTATCAATATCTCGGGTAGTGGTTTGATAAATGACAATAAAGAAGTATGTAAACCTTGTAATAGAACTAAGTTTAAATAACCTAGTACTTATTTAGGTGGTTAATGCGGAGCCAAGAACAACGGGTACAAAATGTTATGTTAGTTCGTGTGTACCAAGGTATTTGTATCGCGTGACGTTTGAGGAAAAAATGGAAATGAGGAAATTGAGCAGCTTTGTTCGAAAAGCAGATCCGGCGACAAAAAATGCATTGGCAAAGCAACAACAATGCACTACCTCAAGGACGACAACAAAGCAGAGGAAAATTCTTCTTTCAAAACTCATTAAAGCAAAAAATCGGATGCTCTATGTCAACTTACAGCATTTGTAGAGCCAGCTCTCATGGTCTACGTGTCCACGGCATGTAGTCTCGATGGTAAAGTCTAGATGATAACGTCATGGTGTTCGCAATAAATGCTGTTTGCCCGTGAAGCCGGAACAGTGATGAGTTTTGAGAGAGAAAACCCTAGGGTCATCCGTTTCTATGTGAAGACTGTGATGTTTCGTCACATCATGACGTCATATGACGGTGGGAAGTCACGTGTTACCGCGACGTCATGTTACATTGACGCCAGGTGACACACTGACGTGCATCGTTATGTCAACCGGGTACAGCTGTAGCCTCCACCGCGGTAGCGAAAAACTAGCGACACGAGTCGGTGCGGGTATCGCGACTCCAGCGACCTATTCGCGACTCCAGCGAAGCGGACGCCACCAAGCGGGAAAACCGGGAACCAGCCGACCCAGGTCGCTCCGCGCCCCTCCGCGTCTCTGGTGGCTTTCGCGGACACGTGTTGTCGGCGCGGTGGAGAACAGTGTAATTTCACGAAGGTTGGAAATCTTTTTAAGCTTGCCTGAGTGTTCATTAGTGTGGTGAAGCCTGAGTGGATTGTTTCCTTCCATCACGTGTTTGAAAGCCCGTCTACTCCACAGCACACGGTCGCGTGCTTTCGATTTCTTGGATGGAAAGGAATCACGGAAAAAGGTCTTGATTTCTTTTTCTGTCTCGAATCACATTCAAAGTGACGACTACTTGGTAACTGATAAGTAGTTTTTTAACCACTTATAATTGGGCTCCACCACCAAATAAACATGGCGGCTGGGTCCAGGTCGCGTCGACTCGGCCGGGCCACCTGAACGGGAGGCGCATTCAATTTAACAGATTTTCTTTTGTTTAATGCCCCATTTTATAGGTATTTGAACTACGACGGTTAAGTGTAGCCGGTGCACATAAACTCGCAGTCAAAACTTTTGTTTTCTCGGTGTATTTTGTTGTTTTCATGTCAAACGTTCGTTTCAGAGATTTCGTTCAAAACCGAAACTATGGGCTCCGGAGAAACAGTGATAGACTCTGATCAGGTTTGATCAGCTAAGGAAAGCGGCGATGACTACATAATTGTTCCACCGAGGGTAATTTTTAGCTAACTCGCATGCCTCGACCATGCGACTTATCTGTCCGCGAAATCGAGCTTTTGTGCGTACCCGCGTTTAAGAAACAGCTCCAGTCGTCTGCTCGGTCAACAACACAGGCTTCAGGAAAATTACGAAAATTAAGCAAGCGCTTCTTGAGCCAAGCAGCATTTTAACCCGTGGGCGCCCCACTAAGCAGTTGATACTCTTATTTCAATTCAGGTTTTAGTAGCAATCTTGAAGTCATATTGAAGAATATGCTGTATTATGTAGTATAATACGTACTATGTCCCACTAAAGCGATATTAGTATATTCTTCGGGTTGAAATATGAGCTTCGTTGACTAGCTATTAAGTGAACTGCTCAATAAAAGTTTATTTGACAGACAAAGAGATACTACTTAAACTCAGCCAAATGGTTCTAGCCGGCAGCACGGAGACAAACTGAAGAGAGTCTTCATCGGAGATTCACGCAGAACCTCTCTGCATTGAACTTGACTTCGAATCCTGAACGGACAAAATTAGTATTTTTTGTGGCCGGTCAACCTGAGCAATGTAGACGTATATTGCTGCTGGCTTCGACGGGGATATAATAGAAATATTGGAGGCGCGACAGATCATAATGCCGTGACAGCTACTAACTTTGCGAGACGCGGCCCCCACCTTTTGAAAGCAGACAATTTCCCTCATTAATGGTATGCAGCGAGCAAGTTTTCCGGAATCAAGTAATTGCGAAATCAGTCCAACTCCTTCGGTGTGGTCCAGAGGCTTTTCCGACAAAAAGCAGTCAAGATGAATTGCGAACGCACCGACCGGCGTGGGTGCCTCAAACTTGAAGCTGATCGAACACAACCAAACTCAAGAAAAGCAGCTATCGAACCTTCCCATTCACTTGACTGCAAAATTGCTGTTCCCTCGAGTGAAACACCTCGTCTATCGTCCTCAGTTCACTGTTCTACATTCTTATAAAGAAACCACTTATCAGTTACCAAGTGGTCGTCACTTTGAATGTGATTCGAGACAGACAAGAAATCAAAGCGTTTTTCCGCGATTCCTCCCCAACCAAGAAATCGAAAGCACGCGACCGTGCGTTGTAGAGTAAACGGGCTTCCAAACACGTGATGGAAGGAAACAATCTACTGAGGTTTCACCACACTAATGAACACTCATGCAAACTTGAGAAATTTTCGGACCTTCCCCAAATTACATTCTTTGCCACCGCGCCGACAAAACGTGTCCGTGAAAGCCACCAGAGAAGCGGAGGGGCGCAAAACGACGTGTTCCGGCTGGTTCCCGGTTTTCCCGCTTGGTGGCGTCCGTTTTCCTGGAGTCACGAATAGAACTATAAGTCTGGGTAGAAGGAAAAATCGGCACAGAGCTGCCGACAGATGGCACAAACGGCGCGGATCGCGCGGCGCGCAGGCCGCAACTGCCACAGCCCCCCCCCCCCCCCCCCCCCCTCTCTTTCGTTTTTCCCCCTTCCTCTTTCTGCTTCGAGTATGCTATGTTCTTGTCTTTCGTTTTTTTGACTCTGCTGGTGCGGTGGCGATTTCCAAAAGATCGTTTGTTTGAGCCCGAAACGTTTTAATACAGCTTGTGCGCTCCAACAGCTATCTTCGAAAAACGCATGAACCCGCAGAGATAGAGGGTACAAGGCATTATATCAAGCAACGAATAATTCTGACAAATTTGTATTGCTATATTACAAAGAATAATACAGTTCCGCAGTCACTTGCCTTGATGTATCCTCCACTGAATTGCGCACTTATTAAAGAGTACTTTCATGGAGTTGGCGCTGGGAGAGGTGAACATCTTAACAGCAACATTCTGACAATATTTAGAAGAAACAAAGACCAAAATCACTGCACGTGCGGGTGCTTCGGCTCGCTTTAAACTGTTTAACGTTTAGCGAGAATAAGTTGCAAATACCTTGGGGAGGTTAAGAGATAAATCAGGGAATCCACGTCTTAAAGAAAAGAGTTTTTTTTTTATTTTATGACCATTCGCGGACAACTTAATTGTCCTTTGTTTTTGTTTTTGTTTTTTGTCTTACGACTACATATATTTACATACAGGTAACAATCACAGAATCCAGCTGGAATTCACCTGCAGTAAACAAAAATCACGTGTACCAGTCTTCCGCATATTTCCGATCACCGCATCATAGATGAGTGTGCGTGCTTTGAGCGAAAACCAAAGCATTGCTTGGGCCTCATCCACTTCTAGAGGCGGAATGGCCTCGTAGGAAACACGCACGGCAAAAAAGATGTTCCAATCCCGATGTGTCGATTTCGGCAAACTTCGCGTCGGCGCATGCGAGCCATCTGCTCTTCCACGCAGCGCGCGACGAGACCAGACCAGAGAAAACCGTTGCAGCAGCCATGGGTAGAAAATCATAAGCTGGCGCCGCTGGACTCGTGATTCCGTCGGCCCCCAGAGTGGCCTTCCGAATCGCTCAGGCTGACGGAAAACGTCGACGGTATGGTGATTGAGATCGTCTTCTAGCGCAGCGCGTTAAAACGTAGCGGTGAAGACCTGAACTAGGTGCAGGTGGAAACGCATGAACGGATGTTGAGATTCGTAGCATGTGGCGCCTCACCTTGGTCAATCTAGAAAATTCGGAGCTGCACTCGGCTGGTTGTGTCACGAGAAACCATGACGTCTTGTGACACTGTGACATCACATTACGTGATCACGTTGCATATAGTGAAGGGACCACGTGATTTGCCAATATTCTCGTCACACTGCGACGCCACGTCCTACCATAATGTCTCGTGACGACGTGATCTGTTCATACAACACTGTGATGTCACTTCGTCACATGACGTTAAGTTACGTGATCTTGTACTTTCCTGTTGATATTGTGACACTTTTATCTTAATGTCACGTAACGTGACTTGACGTCAGGTCACGTGGCGCCATGAAGTCAAAAAGGACCTATAAATGCTATCCATTTAGACCGCATCTTGGATTCACCGGTGAAAAATCCGTCTTATGGGGGCCAACCGGGAAGGAATTCTAAGATTAGAATACAACAATGTACAACATTTTTCGGTTATTAAACTCTTAAAAACATTTAGGCGTCTACTTTCCCTCAAAACATGTTTAAGCTAATTATTATGATGTCCCGAGCAAAAACAAATTTGAGTCTGCCCTGATTGATTTAGGCCAACACATTTTTTGGCTCAGAGAGGGTTTTAACGCTCGAAATGATTTTTAACGCGACACATCAATCATAAACTTCTGGACGTCTGTCCGTCTGTTCGTCCGTCCGTCCCTTTTCCGCTAAATATAAAAAGGAAAAGCGGCGTCCCGTGATGTTACGTAACGTCATGTGACCTATACATCTTGGGAAATGGACGGCATGTGACCTATTCGTCAACTCAGTTTCCTCGCAAAATTTAGCGTAAAAATTCACGTATTGTGGCCAAAATATTTGGGAGTTTTCTTAGACCGCGTTTCCCCCTCCGCTAAGCCCTCCTCAACAAAGAAGCCGCTACTGCGGCTGCGCCTCGATGGCTTTGACTGTAGAGTTCCGGGTATCGCAGCGGGCTGCGGAGGGCGTTGCGGGACTGCGAAAACCATGTACGAAAACTCTTCAATAATGCAGTTTCCCTGCATAATTTAGCGGAAAATATTGACGTCACGTGACGTGACGTCAGGTGACCTATACAACCAATTTGTTTTTCTGATAAATTTAGCGGAAAAATACACGTCACGTGACACACCGACTCTCTCATCAATTCCCTCGCCAATTCCTCATAATGCATCTTATGCATTAAAGCACTTTGAAGCTAAAAGTCGCAGACAATTTTTTTTTTCTCTTTTAAGGACAATGACGAGAAGATCATTTTTGCTTGTTCTCCGTATGCGTGTGGCTTTGAGAGTCACAGCGGGTTTTGCGCCACATGATCGATAGACATTTTCCTTGGATTGCAGTAACTCACCCAGTCTGTACATAACAGAGACTTCGAAGAACAAACGAAGAAACGGAAATTCTTACTTCCCAGTGGCTGAACTCATTCACAAGTTTATTCGCAAATCCCCGTTTTTTTTTTTTTTTTTGTTTTTTTTTTTTTAAGTTGCTAGGATTACATCTAATAATTTTTAAAAAATTCTCGTAAACAAGAATCCGGAAGTCTCGCTGAATTATCGTATTTTTCCCTCTGGCAATTAAAATATAAATGTTCCTCGCCTTATGTTTTGTAACAGTAAGAGCAATCCGTAGATGGGTGTCAATCATTTACTATTGAACACTTGAAATTATAAGAAAACGTACTGACACAATATACATTATGCATGGCGTCCCAAAAAAAGTTGCACGCAAGTTAAAAAAAAGAAGACACCGTTCTGCGAAAGTGAAACCAAACGTATGTTCTAGAAAACGCCTTACGAAAGTGCGCACTTTTTTTGCGTGTGCGTTTAGTTATTAATATTTAACACTAAGTCTCTCACTGATTAATTATGCATTTAGAAGCCCTGGTGTGTAAATCAAAAGTTGTAAAACGCACTCACAAACACCCAACAAATCTATTTGCTACGTAATACTATTTACGCGTTCTTTTTTTTTTATGAAAGTTTGTGAATTATAATTAAAGACCACGTGACGACGCGGCCACGAGTCGCGCTTGCAGTGCTCTTAGACGCACTCTGAAGGACAGTGAATTATCACTGTCGCGCTATCCGAAACAATGATTCGTGCTCTGGCATGCCTGGCACAATATAGGCCTGTTTTTCTCGGCCAGGGGGAGCGAGCGCGCCAAGTATACACGCCCCTGTAACGGTTGCATTCAGCATAAAGGCCGGTTCACACACACACACAGCACGGCGCCACATTCGCGCTGGAAAACGGCGCTGATGCAGCTCGGACTTGCACCTGACTTATCGCCGATGTGGTTACGCAGTGGTAGGGTTCGGTAGGTATAGTCTGAACAATATTTGGAAATACAAATATTGAGATACAGTACAAAGAGAGCTAAAAATACTTGCATTTAAATATATTTATAAAGATGTATCGTGAAACGTCAGAAATACATTCGAAAACAACGAAAGCAACGAAAGTATTTGGAAATACAAACACAGGAGTACTATAATACATTGTCCATACAAAACCATTATTTCAAATATTTCTTCACTGCGTAGAACTATTTCTTTGCACTCAATCATGTATGCAGAGGACCAAAAATTCTTACAACCTCCAACACTCTATAAGCATATGATCCAAATTGTAAGATCACTTTTTAAGCTAACACATAACTACTCCCTGTGAGATACAGCCAGGCGTTTTACCTCGACGTCTTTTCGCTCCAATTAAATTGACAACAGCTTTAGCAACTCGCATTTTTCATTGTAGTAAGGGAAGCAACTTGTTTGTTTTTCACCATGACTCGAGCGCGGGTTTCTTTATGCATCTGTTATCCTAGTGAGGCAGAATCACAAATACCCCTAAATTATTTTTGTGTCCTCTCAAATCACCTCGATAAGTCACCGGTATTTTGACCAACCCTGGTGCCTCTTTCAGCCTTAGTCTTACGACGTGCAAGGAATGAAGATCAGGTAAACCGTAATGTTTTATCCCTCAAGCGCGCCGGCTACGCCGTGAAATATCGAATACACACGAATAATCGACCACCTAAGTCAGAGAATTCATTTGAACTCATGTGCAGAATAGAAAAGGGGCAGTATGGTCAGAGACGAGACGTCCCAGATTAAACTTGTTCTTTAGCTTCCGTGTAGAGGTCAACGATTCCACGATAATTGTAACGAAATACATCGGCCCCTAATGGTGCTGCGATACCAGGAAAACACCCGAAAATGTCTTTCTGTGAAGAAATACAGAATACAGTTAACCGTTCGTGTTGCGATTAAGAAATAGAAATATAAAATGTACATTTAAAATACTATCGCGATGCATCTGCGTCACGATACTTCCCAACTCTGCACTGTGATGCACTTGACTTATCGCCCAAGTGTCGAAGTGGTGAGCGGCGAAACTGAGCCGATGCATCGACGCTAATCCAAAAAACTCGGCTCAGCATCAGCGACCTATCGGTGTCTTTATCGCCGCCGATACGGTGCTGCGCTGTACGTGTGAAGAGGGATTCAGTTCGGGGTCACACTGCTCACACATTATACAAAAGACAGTCTGCGCACAGAGTCGAACGGGGGTCACCGCGAGATCCGTTCTTCGAATGCCCCATGATGAGTTCAAGCAGAAACCTTGGCACATGGCATTCGAACCCCAGACATTGCGGTGACTTGTGTTTCCCACGGTCCACTACAAGTGTGAGTCGGCATCTGTTCAAGTACAGTAAGAGAGTGTCTGAAAGAATTGAAAATATTTAAATAAACGAAATGAAAACGCAACACGCCATGCCCTATCAAAGCGATAAGGGTGTTGTTCTTTTAGCTTTTCTTGTTTTTGTTGTATTGTTGTCTTTTTTCGGTTGCGCAATGATGCGTTCAAGTTTACAGTAAAATTACTGTAAAATGCAAGATGTTTTGCCATTTTGATAAGATATTCTCAAGAATAAGTGCAGACAAAGATTAAAACAGAACGAACTCGAAAATGTTTTCCAGGCTGCAAAGGATAGGCAACAAATTTCTTGTCTCTTTACTAATTTTGAAATTTGTAACATCAATGCCCTAGATTCGGCTCAAAGTAACCGAGCTACACTTGACGCCGTAGCTCAAACGTTTAATATGGAGCTCAAGAACAAATGGCACATTGTTGCCTCAAGCAACGTAACAGTTCACCACAGCACAAGGTCCCAGGACGCAACAGAGTACAATCCTACGTACTTAATGGAGCGGAGGAGGCGAGGCGTTCGTTACAAGACAATTCGTAAAAGGGAAACTCGTAGCAGGGCTATTGGTCACAGGGGAATTTGTCATAGGACAGTTCGTCGCTGGGTCAACCAGTCGAACACCAAAAAAAGGTGGCATGCGAAAGGGCTGTAATTTGGGCGAGTTGGTATGATAACATGGAACGTGTATGTGTAAAGATGAGGTTTGAAAGAGAAATGTTTTCGCACACTTTACGGTTTTGGAGCTCTCAGTCACTTTTGTTGTCTGGGTTTTCAGTTAAACCCTGTAAAGGAATATATTTGGTCTGGTTTCCAAAATTTGCGAATAAAAAAAGGACCTGATGGACATTTTAACTCATAAAAATGTTTGCCCGATGGACATTTTGACTTGATGGAAATTTTGAACCTATTGGATATTTCGTCTCGATGTTGATTTCGACACGCGTCTCACGTTACCTGTTGGACATTTGGACCTGATAGACATTTCGTTCCCATGGACATTCTGACCAGAAGCCCGTCCCACGTAACCTATAAGACATTTTGACCCGATGAGCATTTCGTCACGATTTACATATTGACCAGAAGCCGTCAAACTCGTTAGGAACGCGGAACGCCGGCGTTGGGCGTTTGGCGTTTGCGTTCGAAAGCGTTAGAAAGTTGAGTGGAGGCGAAGGCGAAGGCAGAGTTTTATCTCCCCTGCGTTCGTAGAACGCGCGCCACGCCGGCATCTGGCGTTTTGCTCTCGCATTCGAGCGCGTTCCACGAGTGCGGAGGAGACAAAGGCAATAAAAATTCAATGAGATCCAACACGAGTGGTTTCTGCAGCCAATTTTCTATTCGAAATATAAAACAAACACTTAGGTCTACCTCGTATTCAATTGAATCAAAGCTCAGCATTCTGACGACCCCACGCGCTCTCGTCTCCTGTTTTCGTCAGTTACTCGACGAATATATACTATTCTTGCAGATTTCTCCGAGTGCGGTGTAGGCTTTTATTATATATATAAATACCTTTTTTTCATTTGCCTCGTTGGGTCGTTTCGCTCTATAGTGATCACCGCCCCATCGGTCTGTGATTCGCTCGTCTTCCAAGGAGTGACACAACACAGCGAGGAATTAACGAATGGGTTTACTGTGCTTCCCGATTTCCCGTCCTCGAGAGCCGGCACTCCGGGCCCGCCCACCCTGGTCGTCGCCTGTCGTTCAGAGCTCGCGATCGGAGTCCATGTCCAGGCCTGCGAATCGTGGTTCCCACGCCAGGGCTCGCTGCGTCGGCTAGCTGTTCCTGACCATCATAGCCTTAGTCTCGCTACGGAACCATTCAGGGATCCTCATGGCCAAGGCCGGAATGTCCAGGGCTCGCCGTTCCCGCCTGTCTTGGTCCGAACTTCGCTGGTGGACCGTTCCGGGGATCGCCATGGGCCAGACCGGCTGCATCTTTCTGCCGGGCCCCTTCCTCGCGCAGCACGCCCTGTCTAGCTCCAGTTCGGCTTCCACGGCCAACTGCTTGTCACACGCCCTCCACCCAGTCCTGTTCCCCACTCGTCTCGCGCAGCCTTTACCACAACCTTCTTCGGCCCTAGCTTTAAATGACACTATTTGTGTGCGCAAAAGACAATTAACCTTTATATGTCCAGCCTTTTCGTCCTCTTTCTGCGTGCGGATAAGCAATTCTCTGGTCGAAGCGAAGAACACACTGGCCACATTCGCGTCTCGGCATTTCATGGTCGTATTGGAACGCGGCTTTAGCGATAGAAGTTGCCGAACGGTACCTTCCAACTCTCCCCAGTATACATAAAGATACGGCATCGCAGTCAACATATAACGTCGGCGTTCGGCTCAAAACGTAAACGTCAACCGGAGTGTAATACGGCGTGCACTTTCGACTGCTCCTTGCTCAGCTTCAGCGTTTGTCCCCCCCCCCCCCCCCCCCCCCCACCCGAAAGCGCCCGCGCGCTTTTGCTTTCCTCTGACGTCAACTAGTGAGGGGGGGCGCCTGGGTCCGTCGTCACCCCGCGTTTCCCGTGGGTTGCGTGCTCTCTTTGTGTTCCGATGCGCCGAAGACGTATTTTAGAACACTCCCTCGACGTACGCCGACACTGGAGCTCGTAAAAAATTGGTCATCTTACAATAATCTGAGCGAAATATTAGATGTCTCATGTCGCCCGTCGACGCGAATGACTGACGTCATCATGATACCGTAGTTACAGCCATATCCGACGCTCGTACTTAGCTCATGAAGTCTGGTTATGAGGACACCTTCCGCAGAAAACACTAAATATCCAGTTGGTCACCGATAGCAACGTATTTAAAGAACTAAGGGGGAGATTTCGTGGGAAACCTACAGTATTCGTTTTACGTTAGTAGATGAATAAGGACGATCACGCAAATGCATGTAGGTAATATAATGAAGGGCCATGATTCCCAAAAAGCATGTAGATCAAATATTTAGAAAAAAAACGTTTCGCGACCCTTTCATATGAAGAGTGTGATATGAATAAAAATGGAGCACGGTTTAGCGGTTTCGTGAATTTGAAGCACTTCAAATAAATGTTTTTATTTACGGTATTTTTTATTATTATTGTTATTCATATTATTATTGATATTTTATTAGTATCATTACCTTTAACATTGGTTCATACCCCAACTTTAATATAAAGTACACGTCTCATTAAACCAATCACGCGGTAAATGTCACACTATTCCTCATGAACGAATTTACCCGTCCAAGTGTTCAAATCTTAAATCACAAGCAAATCCTACGTTATTTTCTTTTCAGATTTTATTGACGCCGACTGTCAAGTGTGGGTGACGGCAGTTTCTTCGTGGCGCGATTTATATGTCCACCGAAGTCATGAGGTTCGAGCTGTTGTTCAGAACGACCAGTAGAGTAAAAAGTCATAAGCTTATCGCGGCAAAAAAAAAAAAAGTGAGATCACTATATTATTGTTAATCTGAACTCACCAACACCTCGCATGGCCGTACGTATGATCAACTGGTTCTACTTTCTCAGCTCAGATTGATTTCAAAATAAATCACAGCGCTCTCCAATTCATGTTCTTCTTTTTTTGGCGCACGTGTGTTTCGCTGCATGTTTGCATTCCTATGACATTACAAAATGGCTTCTTGAAAAAAAAAAAGAAAAGAACAACATGTTTTTCTTTTTTTTTAAGTCTGGTTGGGACACGCATGTCAAAAGATTAATTTTACGCGAAAAAGGAAATAGAGTCATGTTGACTGCGAGAGAATTATTTAAAATTCTGCTCGCGAAGTTCCTGACGTCACGGTTCATTCCGGAATGACCATCTCGGTCGTGAAGGCGAAGCCGATGCACCTCTTTTCCACGCGCCTGAAACGCCGAGAGAGAAAAGAAGTGGAAAGGAGGTGACTGCCGACAAAATCGCGTCTCGCGCCGTCAATGTTGCTCTAAATTTTTTTTTTTTTTTTTTTTTGCGAGAAAATTATTTTTTGACGCGCGTGTCTCTTTCCCCCCCCCCCCCCCCCCCCCCCCCCCGACTGTAAAAAAATATTGTTTTGAATCTTTTCGGGGGCCCTTTAAAGGGGGACTGTAACGATTTTAGGACTTTGGTCAAAATTTGGGAAAGTTGCTCTCTGACACTTCTAAAGTAAAAAGCAGAAAATCTATTTTGCCTTCGTCTCCAAGTTGTTATGCAAGAAAAAAAAAAGAATAAATATTGGCATTTCTGGCACCCCTCAACTCACTCGCAGACTTCACGGTTACGCATGGTCGCACTCCTGGCGACGTAATTCGGGGTGCCGTGTAGCTTCCCGTGTTCTTTTTTAGAGGACTCTTCCTCTCCCTCTTTCTGCTGACATTAGCCGGTGTTATGTTGCAGTTTAGAGCCGAGCGAGGTCGCGTAAGCTTCTTGCCGTAGCTCCTTCGCATGCCACTCGCGGCTGCAGGTGGGGGGAAAAGCTCGACTTTTTCATTGCGATTACACAGAGGAATCGTGACATGTTTTAATGAAAGAGATGTTTTTCTATCATCCGGGACACAATACACAACATAAAAACGACGAGATACAAATTATTTAAATCTTAAAATCGTTGCACCCCCCCCCCCCTCTTTAAAAGACGCCGGTGTCGCAAACTCGGGGCATCTCATGACTGCTCCAGAGTCAATGTGATTTAGCTGATAACAACGGGAAAGAATGAGTGCCTAATCAGAAGTGTAAACATGATTGGCGAGCAGCGCGTTCCCTAAGTGGTCAGCGACTATACAGGGTGTGCGCGTCACTTCCGGCCGCCATGACGAGAGGAGAGATATGCTTCCGGTTCTCCTATGCTTACCTTGTGTTTGGGTGGGTACGCGACCACTCTTGACTCCTTAGCGAGCGATTCCGTAAAAGCTACGCTCTAGGACTGTGCCAGTGTCGTGCTTTTAAGTTGGCGATGCGTACCGGTACAAACGAAATGTATCAAGTGAAGTTACTTCGATTATCTTAAGACGAGGGACGCTGTCGAGTCCGGTTGATCGCAGGACGACGGCATTGGTAGACGGTGCTAGCCTACTTCGTTCTGCTGTTGACAGACGGCGCAACGCGACAAACGCGAGAATGCGGCGCCAGCGCCTTGGCGGCGGCTACGGCGCCTCGGCCGACCATCTTCGTAGAACGATGGACCATAGTCGCACGTACGAATGCAATGTGCAGGACGCTCTGGGAAAAAAACCTTGAATACCGAAGCAAGCAAGTCAAAACACTCGAAAATTGTGCATTACAGAGGCGTCGCGCCAAAAAACGCGTAATGAAATCTTTCGGAATATTGTCTGCTAAAAACAAGACCCGACTCTGCGACCGTGCTCTGCGGGGAAGCTCGGCACGAATCTTCGTCGCGCGGAAAGGTAGGTGCCTATCGCCGATGCCTTACCGTTCAAGAAGTAATTTAACACGTTTAGGAACGTGTACCTTGGTTCTGAGTCGTTTGCGAATAAACAAGGCGAGTCGAATAGGTAGTCCCGAAGATGCGCCCACGATACCTTCGGCAGATTTGTCACTTTTCTGATGAACAAGCGCTCTACCTTCTCACCAATAGATCGAGGGCATGCGTATCCCGTATAAGTAAATTTCTGGAGGTAGTCTTTGGTGGTGACACTTTTAGAATATGCGTTACTCGCTGAGTGTGCTCAAACACAAACAAAAACAACAACCGCAAGTAACATACTTTCCATCGAGACAACTGCAAGAAACATACTTCACCTCAAGACGGCAAAACGTCTGGAGTTGATTGACTGATCGATCCTTCGGAAATTCTTATTGACATAATTAACGAAGTCAAAAAGGTTGCATTGTTGCCAACCTAACAGTCAATGAGTAACACTCTAAAATCTGAAGTAATCATGTGCATTTGCTGATCATGTACATCCACAAAGTTTAACAGCACCGTTTAGGATGTGCGTCACTGCAACCCACGATGCGTTAATGTTTGATTCACCATAAACACGAAGTTCTCGTTAAGGAATATTTTCAAAGCCGTACCGAAGTTTCGTACCATCATGCTGATCGGAACAAACGAGCTGTTGAGAAAAGTCGCTGAACATCTCCTCTTCCAGTGTATTGACCTACCAATCGCTGTTGTCAGTATTCGTAGCATGTTCGCACGTGCTCGCAGTGACATATTTCCTTCGTCTAACTTTATCGGGATTTTTAAGCGGAGAATGCGTGCGTCTCTTGTCCAAAAGTGCGTGGCGACGAGCACTCCCTCATAACTTGTTTTCTTGTTTCTACCGACGAGCAGTAGTTGCAGTAGCTAGTTCATGAAAGGCAACAATGACTTAGGCATTGTTTTGTATTCAAGATCTTTATTTCTGCCCGCCATTGAAGGTCACTTTCAGGTACGGATGACTATGAAGGGCACGAGTTTCGCCATCTTTGTTGAAATCTGGAAGACAATGTCGTACCGAGACCTTCCTGCAGCTCCAAAATACGCACTGCTGGAAGCGACAACACGTCGTCCACACTCCGCATTCCTTGAATGTAGTGGAAATGCGCGACAACTGCAGCGTAGTGTCGGCAAGGAGTCTTTGTTCTTATAACATCGTTGAAGTTGGTGAACTCGAAAAGGTGACGACCCAGTGGTCCAAGTCAGTAAAGCTCAAGAACCCATGCCTGCTGTTCCGGGTGGGGCAGGGCACGGAGCGTTGTACGAAGAACAAGGTTCCGAGCAATCAGAGCAACGTTGAGACAGGGTCATCCGCTACAGTGTACGGATTTGTGCTGTACAACCCGTTGGACACGCTCCGCCCTTCTCTACGTTCTTAGCCTCGATCCGCATCTCCGAGGTCCTGCATTGTGGCTTTCCGCTGGCCGGCCAGAATACAGTTATGGTTCGCATCTTCGAAGATGACGCCAGTTTGTTTGTCTGCAACTTTTACAGTTTCGAGGCTGATGGACAGCTGTTCTCGGAGTACGGCGCTCTCTCTCTGGAGCGTTTTCAAACACTATCAAGAGCCAGGCTTTGGAGTTTGAAAGATCCCCTCCCACTCTACCTGCGGAGAGCCAGGTCGTGAACGAGCTCTGAGTTCTTGGAGTGCTTTTCGCCTCTCGTGGAGTGATACCCGCACGTGCGAGTATGTGGCCTCCGCGCTTGAACGCCAGGTTGCTGTTGCGGGGACCTTTACGCTTTCTTTCCCCGACAGAGCTTACCTAGTAACGGCTGTTTTTCTGTGGAGAACTTTTCTACGTTTCTTACGTTGCACTTCCCCCTCCTTGGTTCCCTGGCGCGTAACCTTATGTCTCTTCCGGTTTTACTGGAGCGGGGGCACTGAGACAGTTAAAAGGTCGGTGCTCCTCCGCCTTCCCACGTCACTTGGCGGCAGGGGCATGCTCTGCATTGGCACGGTTTGCCGCCTGCTCTCTCTCCGCACTGTTCTCTAAGGTTTTAGATTACCCAGACCACCCAGCATAGTCCCTCGCTCTTTGTGCTTGTCCCTCGCGCGTTGGGCAACCTTTACTTGAGCGCAGAAGCAACGCCACCATATTACCAAGCGGTTGTGGCTTGCCATGTGGAGTTGAGACAGGCGTTACCAGACCTCGAAGTGCGCGAACTGCCACCAGCTCGCTTCGTCGAGGTACTTTGCATGACCCGGTTCACTTTTGAGCAGAGGGATCGGGCGAACGTCTTTCCGTGGACCTGGTTGGTTTCTCGTCGCCTTCCCGGACGTGTGGAGAATTCTAAATGGCGTCGGGGCTGGGGTGTTTTTGCAACAAGACAACGGCTCCAATGCTGGGCCATTGTTCCCGTACTGAAGTGCCCCAACTGTCGGAAGGTGAAGACGAACACATAAGCTTTCTCCGATTGTTCCGTTGCGACCACATTTTGGCACTTGGTGCGCCATGACTTCCGGGGTGTAGGCATCTGGAATTTTATAAGGGGTGATAGGTGCCCCCGTGGGGGTTCGCACTGCTCCTGTTGGCAGTCGGCCAAATGGTTCTCTGGCAGAATCGTTGTGCGGAAATTGGCCAGCAACGACGGTCTCGTGCAATGTGGCCCGTGCACTCTCGACTGCTGGGTACCCTGCTCCGCCACATAGACTCCGAGCTCTTTTGGTTCGGCGAGGAATAATTCCTCAGGCGGTGGTCTTGTCACTACGGTAGGATGGTCGGTGGTCTTATTCACTTGCTTTTCGCGCCTCTCGCACAGGTGTGAGAGGCGCGGGGGGGGGGGGGGGGGGGGGAGGGGGAAAGGATCGGACGTTGGTCAACCGAACACTATACCTGGATAGCATTGTTATTTAATAGGTAAAGGAGAGAACACTCCTTATGTGTGCTGAAGAGGTGTAAGGTGTGGCCATGTTTGCTTCGCCATGTTATGTCTGTTTGTTACTTCCGCCCCTGGATCTTTGTAGCGTACATGTTCCTGTTGTATACCCGTTTCCCGGTCTGATTTATGCCTTACGGTGTATAGTGTCAATAAAATTTTCTTCGTCAGCCAATCGCCTTGCGAGGTTTTGGTCGTCTGTATCCGTTTATGTCCGGCTGGAAGACATAAAAGACAATGGCGCTGTTTTCCAAGAATCCAGTGACTTTTGCCACCCACATGTAGTTTTAGGAATGTTTATGCAGCATTTAGTGCACCCATACACCGAACAATTTTTTTTTTACTTTCTCTAAATTTTGACGTTTATAGCTATGGTGTCCTCCCGTTTTGCCGATGGTCGCAGAGTCAATTTTTTTACCATAATCTCGTTGCTATTTTTAACACAGTTGCAGATGATGTTGCCACGCGCGCCGACGAGCGAGCGTGAAGCCTAGTTCACATGCAGCGGTTTTGGCCCTAGAGCGGCGCGATTTCTGCCGTCGCGGCGCTCTGGCCAGCACCAGCAATTCTGCGGCACAAGCGCCGCGACGGCAGAAATCGCGCCGGGGCCGCCCACACTAGCGAGAAAACGCGCCCGGCGCGCCGATAAATCGGTTAAGCGGGAAGATAGAGGGCGTGTCTCTGCACGCGCTCGTGGCGCTGACTGTGCTTCGGCGACATTTTGTTACTTGCCGCGATCGGCGTGCCACGCGCGTTTTCTCGCTAGTGTGGGCGGCCCTTTAGGGCCAAAATCGCTGCATGTGAAACACGCTTGAGCGTGGCAGAATGGTTAGCGCGCTTGACTGTCATGCGGAATGTCTAGGTTCGATTCCAGGCAGCGGAATGTCCTTTTATTTATTCTTTCAACTTGGCGTTCTCGTAAGTTCAAGAAGATTGAAGTAGAGTAGACAGTTGGGCGAGTTGGTAGTTATTGAACATAGTGACAGTTGCGCACACAGGGACAAGGACAGAGAAGAGGAACACGTAGACGACAGACAAGCGCACACTCACAACTCATGTATTGACAAAAGAAGAAAAGAAAGTGGTACAGAACGCGGAATCCGCTCGAGCGTTGGTCACACAGGCACGAGGGACAAGAGGCCCGAGGGCTCGAGGGGTACTGTTAAAATTACCCACACGAAAATGATTTTAAAAAGGCAATTTCCTCCTCTGTTAATGACACAGACGGAAAGCTGACACATCGCTCGCCCATGCTTAGAATAATGAAAGCTTCAAAAATCTCTCTGGTGTGTTTTTCCCGGTACCTGCCTATTATCTTGGTGTCCGCTAAGGATGGCGTACAATTACACGATTTACAGTGAAGGGGTAGATGGCCCCCCACCGTAGACTTTAGAGAGAGATTGTGCTCTCGTAGCCGGTCGTTCACACACCGTCCGGTCTGTCCAACGTAGCTTTTACCACATGAAAGAGGGATACTATATACTACACTCAGGGAGCAGGGCACATAAAAGTGGGAGTGGTTCTTGTGGCACGTATGTTTTTTAAAATTGTTTACCTTAGCATGAACTTTTTGACAAATTTGAGCCATTTTTTGGGGGGCTGACATCACTAAATTGACCCCGTAACGGCTAGCCACCTTTTTAAGATTGTGGGAAATTTTATGCATATACGGGACGACCACAATTCTTTTTTTGTCAAAAGCGGGCTTAGGTTTTTGAACTCCCTTCACTCTCTTGACCAGAGTTCCCACTACCTCAGTCAGCACCTGCATAGGAAAGCCCGAGGATGTCAGCCTCTCAATTCGTGCTTCAAAACTACATTGGAGGGTATGATAACAAGACTTATTTAAGGCGCTTGTAAGGCATGACATAGCTATACCCCTTTTAACGACTTTGGAGTGAGAGGACGTGTAGTTTAGGATGCCTTTCTTGGAACGAGGGGAAAAGGTCCAGCACAGGTGATTGGGTAGCAGAGAAAGCGAAAGGTCCAGAAATTGCAAAATTCCTTCCTTTGGCGTTTCACAGGTAAAGACAAGTCCCAAACCACATTTGTGGAAAATGTCCATTGTCTTACAGACAACATCATTATCGACCGTTTTTTTGTACACCAGCAAGAAGTCGTCGACATATCTAAACACTTTTGTGACAGTCGTGGAATCAATGGAAGACTCAATAGCACGGTCAACACCCGAAAGAAAAATATCGCTTAAAACCGGTGCTACACATGAGCCAATGCACACACCCGACTTTTGTAAATAAACCCCATTTTGCCACTCTATGAAGGTGGAACTAAGATAGAAATGGAGAAGTTCTAGGAAACTTTCCAACGTTATCCCACTTGAGTTCCGGAACGAAAGTTCATCATGTGACTCAATGCAGGACCTGACAGAGGCGAGCAAGGAATCATGGGGAAGTGAGTAGAAGAGGTCTTGAACATCCACGCTGAAGACACTGTGATTGTTAAAGTCATTTGTCTTCAGAAATTCAAGAACAGCCTCCGAATTGCTGATCAAAAAGGGGTCGTTAATTTTTAACCCTGAAAGGTGTTTCTGCAGATATGTCGATACTTGCCGTTGCCACGAACCTCTTTCAGTAACAATGGCTCGGAATGGGCATGCTTCCTTGTGTGTTTTGGCACTGAAGAAGATTTCTAAGTGCAGCTCTTCAGCTTTTCTGATGTTGGCAGCTAACTGTGTTAACGTGAGACGTTCACACAGACTGAGAGCCTGGCTCTTCACTTTTTTCATCACAATCTGCACCTGTCGGAAGTTCTTTTGTACTGCTGCGCAGGCTATTTCATTATACATGCCTTCAGGCATTATCACGAAGGAGCCTTCTTTATCGGCCTCCAAAACACGCTGTTGGTTGTCGACCAAGAAGTTAACCAGACGCATAGGATCCTGGGTCTGGACTTTCCCCGAGACAGAAATAGCGTCAACACATTCCGATATACATCGAGGTCGTATCTTCTCATCAGTCTTGTACGCCACCTTTCTTGCCAAAGTAAGTAGTTCCGGAGGGCGCAGATTCGGTTGAAGGCAAAACTTGGGGCCAAGATTCAAGGTTGATTGAAGGGAATGGGGGTACCACAATATCCCCGAGGTTGGTAAATCTCACTGCAGCTGTAAAAGGTTTTTTCTTCTTTTTGGGGAGGTTTTGTCGAACTCGCTGCCACAAAAACTCGGTAACATTACTCAATGTCCTATTCATTCCAGAAAAGGATCGTCGTTGCCGGTACGAATCGGCCCCATTGGCGCCACAGGCAACCCACAGGCAGTCTTTGAAGAATCTAGCCTGGCGCCAGTACTCAGATCTTAAAATTTTGCAAACCCTTCTCACATGCCCTACGGAGGGTGTAAGATAGCCACTCAAACCAAGTAGTTCAACAGGGCAGGTACCTTGTTTGATGTGCAAGGACGCAGCCCGGGCGCTGCACACACTTTGGGCAGCCAGGTTGACGAGAAGAATAGGGTTAAGGAAGGGAAGATTGCAGGAGACAGAAGAAGAGCCCGATGTACAAGAAATAAACTGAAGTAGAGTAGACAGTTGGGCGAGTTGGTAGTTATTGAACATTGTGACAGTTGCGCACACAGGGACAAGGACAGAGAAGAGGAACACGTAGACGACAGACAAGCGCACACTCACAACGCATGTATTGACGAAAGAAGAAAAGAAAGTGGTACAGAACGCGGAATCCGCTCGAGCGTGGGTCACACAGGCACGAGGGACAAGAGGCCCGAGGGCTCGAGGGGTACTGTTAAAATTACCCACACGAAAATGATTTTAAAAAGGCAATTTCCTCCTCTGTTAATGACACAGACGGAAAGCTGACACATCGCTCGCCCATGCTTAGAATAATGAAAGCTTCAAAAATCTCTCTGGTGTGTTTTTCCCGGTACCTGCCTATTATCTTGGTGTCCGCTAAGGATGGCGTACAATTACACGATTTACAGTGAAGGGGTAGATGGCCCCCCACCGTAGACTTTAGAGAGAGATTGTGCTCTCGTAGCCGGTCGTTCACACACCGTCCGGTCTGTCCAACGTAGCTTTTACCACATGAAAGAGGGATACTATATACTACACTCAGGGAGCAGGGCACATAAAAGTGGGAGTGGTTCTTGTGGCACGTATGTTTTTTAAAATTGTTTACCTTAGCATGAACTTTTTGACAAATTTGAGCCATTTTTTGGGGGGCTGACATCACTAAAGGGACCCCGTAACGCTAGCCGTTACGGGGTCCCTTTAGTGATGTCAGCCCCCCAAAAAATGGCTCAAATTTGTCAAAAAGTTCATGCTAAGGTAAACAATTTTAAAAAACATACGTGCCACAAGAACCACTCCCACTTTTATGTGCCCTGCTCCCTGAGTGTAGTATATAGTATCCCTCTTTCATGTGGTAAAAGCTACGTTGGACAGACCGGACGGTGTGTGAACGACCGGCTACGAGAGCACAATCTCTCTCTAAAGTCTACGGTGGGGGGCCATCTACCCCTTCACTGTAAATCGTGTAATTGTACGCCATCCTTAGCGGACACCAAGATAATAGGCAGGTACCGGGAAAAACACACCAGAGAGATTTTTGAAGCTTTCATTATTCTAAGCATGGGCGAGCGATGTGTCAGCTTTCCGTCTGTGTCATTAACAGAGGAGGAAATTGCCTTTTTAAAATCATTTTCGTGTGGGTAATTTTAACAGTACCCCTCGAGCCCTCGGGCCTCTTGTCCCTCGTGCCTGTGTGACCAACGCTCGAGCGGATTCCGCGTTCTGTACCACTTTCTTTTCTTCTTTCGTCAATACATGAGTTGTGAGTGTGCGCTTGTCTGTCGTCTACGTGTTCCTCTTCTCTGTCCTTGTCCCTGTGTGCGCAACTGTCACTATGTTCAAGAAGATTCTCGTCTGATCCAGTTCCGACTATTCTACGCGTCAAAATTTCTACGCCGAATGTTCCAGAAACCCACGAGGGTACATAAGGGACTCCGCATGGCGAGCGGAGTCAGTCTCGCCCCAGCGTTCGATCCTGCTGTTACGCCGACTTCGACGCTCGCGACGCTCTGTTGTTATTTTCTATTCCCTTTTTGTTTTTGGCACAAGTTCGCCAAAGTAAACGTTTATTTCCTCCTGTTTATCGTTCTTTTGGTCAACACCCGTGATATTTTGATGGAGGTGCGGGGTACCGCTATCCGTGCAGCACCCTTCCGAGTTCCCACAGTACAAGTCCGAACCCAAGCTCCCGAGGACCTAAAGAAAACCAGACGGAAACCCGATCAAGTCGCCGCAACCAAGACCTATAAGAGCTGCCATGTACCACCCACCCTCGGCGGATTTTGAAATGTTTATTTCTTTTCTTGAGCTTTTTCTAGATTATGTATCAGCAAATAACTACACTTTGGTCCTAGGGGGTGACCTGAACGTTAATTTACTAGACGACTCTTTACAAACTAAGGCACTCAATAATACGCTGCACTCTAACGGGTTTTGCAATCTTATCACGTCTCCCGCTATAATCACTACATCCATATCAAATGTAATTGACCTTTTTATTACCAATATCACAACCAACGTCAAAGCAACCGGAACCATAACCTGCGACATAAGCGATCATATTCCAATCTTTTTAACTTTACATAATCATTACCCATACAAAGGTGCTGCTAAATCTTCAGTAACCTACCAGGAAATGACTAATGACTGCCTACTCGCATTTAGGAATGCAGCATTCAACTGTGATTGGACATCGGTTTTCTCTAAACTAGATGTGAATGATGCATATAATGAATTCTTAAATATTTTCAAAGCACTTTATGCCCTACATTTCCTGTTTAAAACTGTAACCACGAGCAAAAAAAATAAGAAAACCTTGGGTATCCTCAGCACACATAAAAATGACGAGGAAGAAAACTCGCTTATATGAAACATTTTTAAAGACGAGGGATCAAAATAAACTGTCATGTTTTAAAAAAAACTTTGGAACGAATTGACATCTGAGCTTAGAAAAGCAAAATCTTAATATTACAAGCAAATGTTTCATGAGGCTACTAAACAACGCCCTGACGTTATGTGGAAAATTATTAATGAAGTTTTAAATTGAAGAAAGGTTTCCCACTCTATTGGCGAATTAACTATAGACGGTCGTAACATGTCAGGTGCACGTTTGGCGGTACATTTTAATGCTAACTATTCCAATGCACAACCTAATGCACAGGCCAACGTAAATAATGAAAATGTCCTTTCTTTTGTAGAACATACTGATGATACGTTTTCTCTCAATTCAACTGACGAAGTAGAGGTGTTTAACATATTTCTAGGACTAAAAAACCGCAAAAGAATTGACATTGATAAATTACAAATAAAGCCAGTTAAATTTGTAATTGATATAATTGCCCCACACTTAGCATGTATATACAACTTATCATTATCATCTGGTCAGTTTCCCGCAAACATGAAGTTGGCTAAAGTCACTGTTGTGCATAAAGGAGGCGATAAGCATGTTATGAATAACTATAGGCCGATATCTGTGTTACCTGTCTTCTCTAAGGTACTCGAAAAGATTATCCTTACGCTCCTCGATCACTTTTTTTGTTAACATTCTATATTAACAGACTATCAGTATGGCTTTCGCAAAGGCAAATCTACGGAAGCCGCCCTGTTTTATCCAAAAGAAATTATATTACGAAATATAGAAAAAAGGTTTATCACTTTAGGTGTGTTCATTGATTTCAGTAAAGCGTATGATGTCCTAAATCATAGAGTACAACTTATGATACTTAGTCGATATGGCGTCCGCGGTGTACCACTTGCCTTACTTCACTCGTATCTAACAAATAGGAAACAGTGTGTAGCTATTGATGGCTTTTTTTTTTCTTCTTTCCAAAGTGTTCTTTGTGGTGTGCAGCAGGGAAGCATACTTGGACCTTTCCTATTTAACGTCTACATCAATGACCTAGTAAACATCGATAACCAAGTGCAATTCGTTATATGTGCGGACGATACGAGAATGGTTCTCTCTGCGGCCGATGCTGATACACCGTTATGCCAAGCCAATTCTACTCTTAACAAATTTGCATTTTGGTTTGGTACTAACGGCCTTGAGGTAAATAAAATGAAGTCTAAAGCAATCTTATTTAGATCAAAAATAAACCCATCTCAATAAATTACACTCTCTCACTAGGTACGTCGTCAATCTAAATGGTCAGCCAGCATAAAACATTAGGTTATTTTTTTCGAGAATATGACGTGGGATTGTCATGTAAATTATTTAACAGCTAAACTTTCTCGGATCGTTGGTATTGTTTCTCGTTGTCGCAATGTTTTACCACTCAACATTAAACTTAAAATTTATTAGCCATTATTTCAATCCCACTTAAGTTATTGTCACCTTTGTATGGGCTACTACAACAAAAACAAACTTCAACACATCCTATTACTATGCAAAAGAAAATAATACGATACACAGACCACACAGAACCTTTATTTCTTAAAATATAAAATAATTCCGGTTTAACGCATGCATGAGTATCGTTTTCTTTGTTCCATTCGTTTCTCCTCCACACTATTCATCGATTTCTTATTCACTATTTCTGAGCTTGTGGGGCATAGCAGTAATGTCAACAAACGCCGCAGAGAAGCAAGGATCCTCTCTTGTTCCCGCACAAACTACAACTTACAAACTTTACATTATAATGTGCCACTTGTTTTAAATAAATGCCTCACAAACAACATAAACATATACACGATTAGGAAACAAGACTTGCGCTCTTATATCTTCGTTGTTACCTAACTCAGTTTTATAATGCTTACAAATTTCAGACTTTTTTTTATCAAATGTTACGCTAGTAGAGTGTTGCGCACTACCAAGCTGCTGCCAATGTAATAGGGGTCTCAGACCCAGTCAAGCTGTCTCAACAGCTTTTTGTCTGGGACTCCTTCCAGTGTTTTTGGAAAATAAAGCTTTGATTTGATTTGATTTGATTTTAATTTGAGTATATTAGCAACAAGCTGTGAAATAGAATTTTCAGAGCATGCAATATTGTGCCTGCATTTCATTCACCAATCATTGATTTAAGAGGGAGCTTTTTAAATGTCCGAATATACGCAAATGTAGCATTTTTTTAGCATAATTGAAAAACAGATATTTGAGTGGCTTGTACAGCATGCTCTTGGTGATAAGGTGAATCATTAGGGCAAACCTCACCGACCTGTCAGTCCCGAGGAACCATTTTGAGCGCGCAGCTGCTGCGTCATTTTATTTGGCAGTTTCCTTAATTCAGAGCATTAAGATGGTGATTGCAACTGGGTGGATCAATGTTATTTTTAGGAGGCTGCCACTTTTTTGTCGTAGTACGCGGTGCCGATCTCGGACCAACTCAACACTGCAACGTCAAGTGAACCCGCATTCAACTGTAATCATACTCACTTTGCAAAGCCTCGAGTTTGGCGTCTGCGCCAATCCAACCATGCTTATCTTGTGGAGCCATTCCTTCCGTCGTATTTTGTTCCTGGTACCGGTGGGAATCAAGAACAGTGTCTTGCCACGTCCAGAGCGAGTCGTACACGCTATAGCGCAGCGGCTCGGCATCACGACTTCGCGAATACGTGGCGCCGAAGCGCGCCACAAAAGCGCGCCAAGTGATGCAGTGAAATCACTGTCGATCGGAATGTCTTAAACAATTCAAAAGGTGCGTAACTAAACAAGTATCAGACGTCCAGAGTGCAGTCGTATTTGCATTTGAGCAGAGTACCGAATATCATCAAACGCTTTAGAGTTGCTCTGATGAGCTCTGTATTTTCCTTGGCGACGACACTCCGCCAAAGCGCCCCGAAGCTAGCCTTGAGCCAGAGCGGAGCGTCGTCTGTTACAATGTTTCCCGAGCCAGAAATGGCGGCGCGTCGGCTGCGGCTAATAGGAACGCGCGCGGCACGATCAGACAATGGTGGTGCATGGGTAGAATATATCTCATCCAGTGCTTTACCGCGTCCACGGCTCTGTCCGTGTCGTTAGCCGGGTCCTCCGAAACCAGGTTGACCAAGTCCCTCGCGATTGGAAACCAAGCCGACGTTTTCTGCTCCCAAATTTCATCTGCGTTAGCTGTCGGACAACATGGTCCGCCGGACCTGCTTTTGGTCAGGGGCGACATGACTGAGCGAACAAAAATTGCCATTTATAAACATTTAGTAAATTACTCGGCCCAGGAGGCAACGTGCGAAAGCTGTGAAACAAAACTTTGAACGCCATTGAATACGACGACGCCACTTGCGAACCATTTGAAGGACAAGCATTTTTCTTTGCACAATGTGTCTTTGAGAGACAACGGGAAGCAAGAGAGACCAGACGTTGCGCAGCCGCTCATCAAAAGTGCGCTGAAGTCGGGCAAGGACCTATCGCAGCGCAACAGAACGGCAATAACTACCAGGATTGCCCAAAGGCTGGCGCTCGACTTTCAGTCGTACAGCTGTGTCGAAAATCCAGGTTTCAAAAACTGATGAACCACATGGAGCAGTTGTACAAGATACCCAGCCGCACGGCGTTTTCGAGGACAGTCATCCCGGAGTTGTATAGAGACCAAGTCAAGGCTGTCAATAGGATAATACGTGCGGACTTCAATCAATCAATCAATCAATCGAGTTTATTGTCATGAGTTGCATCGTACAATTTATTGAGAACCATCTGGGCCCATAGCCTTTTGGCTAGTTTGGGCCCATTTTAATAATAACATATTAGGACGGCAGCACTCTTAAGAAATATTACTGGAAATACAATAAAAGGAAAAGAAAAAAAAGAAAGAAAGACAATAGAAAATAAACGTAGAAAGTGACTTGTTCAACTATATCCGGTAATTTATACATTATATAATAAAAACACAAGGAGCACGAGTGTATTCAAAGTGAAATGAATTTTTATGAATTCAATAACAGAATATGCGATTGAGTTTCAGGATGGTGGGAGACATGTTCTATTTAAAAAAATATAGTATTTCAAAGCGCTGTTAAAGTTGCCTGACTGGGTGACTGAAGACTTCCAGGAAGGCATAGAGTTGATCTCGTTTACAAGTGACATGTGAACATCGAGGTCTAACCAAAGTTACATCACTCAACTGCCACTACTTAACTTGCAACTTCAAGATGAAAAGCTTTGCGTTGGACAACCGGCATGTGATCCAGAGCCACATTGCTTGCAACATTCTGGAGTACCTGCAAGTAATGATAGATGACTAGAGCTGCCTATGCAGAAAGTGCCACTCTATGTTTTGACGGACAATGCACGAATTTTTCATGCAGCCCTTAGAGGAATTTCTTGCGTCCCAATGCAGTGTATGGACCATACACTGCAGCTAGCTATTAAAGAAACAAAGGAAGAAACAGCCGGAGTTCCTCCCGTTCTCAAGAAGTGCCGCGTTATTATTGGTCATTATAAGCACAATTCTCAAGCTGCGGCAAGACTCCAGGATTTCCAGCGACGGATGGAGCTACCCGGTTTGAAACTTATTCAAACTCTGAAACAAGGTGGAGCAGTAAGCATGACATGCTCCCCGTCTTCTGCAGCTGAAAGAAGCCGTCGGTTTATAGCTTGCCATCTCTGAGACAACTGTGTACAACCTGACACCACAGGAGTAGAAAGCAGTGGCTGGGCTCGTCCAAGCCCTTGAACCAATTGCGTCGGCGACCACATACCTCAGTGGCCAGAAGTATGCAACTTTGTAATCGGTAGTGCTATTTCTCTATGAAACACAAATGGTCCTAAAAACTGCATTGCAGCAGATGATGACACTTCAGAGATTGCAAGAAACTAGCTGAAGAGCATGAGGACAAGGTTTCCAGGACAGAATGAGCAGAAAGGAGTATGTGTTGGCAACCGCCTGTGACCCAAGGTTTAAGAACCTCTTTTGTGCTCAAACGCTCCAGGAAACAAGGCTCTTGGAGCGTGCAAGAACTGAGTTGCACAGCTGTCCAGGAGCAGCATCAAGTGACTGCACTGAACCGTCAACGTCTACATCTCACAAGGCTCTTGAAGCTTGCAAGAACTGAGTTACACTGCTGCCCAGGAGCAGTATCAAGTGACTGTATTGAACCGTCAACGTCTACATCTCACAAGGAGCGCATCAGCAGTTTCTAGGACAGCATTGAGAAGCTGGCAACATCATCAGAAGAAAAAACAGTCCTCCCAAACGGCCAACATCAAGGAGTTTCAGCGGTACCTTCTAGAGCCCACTTGCAGCAAGAACCAAGACCCGCTAACATTCAGGAAAGAAACAGACAAACAACACTTCCCAGGTCTGTGCAAGATGGCCATGAAGTGCATGGGCATTCCAGCAACGAGTGTACCAAGGGAAAAGTTGTTTTGGACGGCTGGCAACATTGTTACGGCCAGGAGAGAGAATGTGACCCCTGATCACTTTCAACAGCTGCCTTTCTCGCATGAGGACTTGTAAATCTTTGAGCTCCTGTTGAATAAATTTATTATTCGATATTCGATTCAATATTTTTTTTTTGTTTTTTCTTAATTCGAATCGGTATTTGATTCGAAACTTACTATCCGGTATTCTCACACCCATAGTAAAAAGAATGAAAGAAAAGCAATATTTGCATTCTAATTAGTACATAGGGTTAAAATACTTGGAATAATTCTTCGCAAGCACACTTAAAATGACTGCAATCAGGAATGTTCACCATTAAAGGAGACGCGGAATGCTGTTTGGGGCGACATGTGTGCAGCCGCATTTTGTGCTGGTGATCGTGCCTGGGAAATATTTGGGGGGGGGGGGGGGATAAAAGCGGACTTTAAATATGTGGATCATGGTAGTATATGTGGCAAAGGGTCAATCGCGATACTTTGCATCTGTTACGTAGAAATGCCAGGCCAGCTTTCGACTTCAGGGCTGTCGCACTAGACGTAAAATAATAATTTTTAAAAATTAAGCGAACGGCTTCGTTTAGGATCGATTCAACTTTTTTAATTAAGTACCCTATTGAAAATTCCATCAAGCTACGTAATTTGGTACACTGACTGCCAGTCAGCAGCCTTGGTGGAACGTGGTGGACCATCAGACGTCATCTGATGGTCCATCAGATGACGTCTGACTGCCACTGCCAAGGGAATTTCATCATCAAGGGCAGCATTTATATAAGAGTAAAGCTATACGCACTCATAAATATCGCCAAATGCCTCGATAAAACAAAATGTTCGAGAAAAAGAAAAAAAAAAAAAAGCAGGACCACCGCGGATCGAACCCGCGACCGCTTGCTACGCCACCGCTGCAGAAACTCGATTTGACTATACGTTTTATACGAGATGCTTCGGCTGCAAATGCAGTTAAGCCGTTAGCATGTTATGAAAGCACTCGTACATCACTCGCCGTACTTCAGTTCTACTCACCTGCCATGTAGAGTACTTTCGCGTCGTAGAATGATCCTTTTGTTCGCGCGTCATCGGCCCAGTAGACCTGGTACACCTTGTCGTCTTCAACTACACCGCTAAAGTCCCTTACATCGTCGGAACTCACAACAGGCTGGGTCTTGTCGAGTAGAAATTCTACTAAAACATAAGACATTGTAGAGCCCGGGCAGGATCGACAGGTTGGAGCAAGCGGGCAAACAAAACGAGTCGAGAGCGATCGTTCATGAAAGCTCGGCGAAGCCTCCATGGGCGAAGCGAAGTGCGAAGTGTCGCGTTCGACGCTTCGGCGGCTTCGGCGGGCTTCTGATCAAGGTTGTCGGTCGGTTGCGTGTCACATCTCTAACGTCAGCGGTTTTATGGGCTCACGTCCCGAAATCGTTTTCTCGTGCATAGATTACTTTTCGTATTCATAGATTTGACGAAATAGTGGTATCCGAACGAACTTTACGTCCTTTGACCGTACTTCTGTCTGCACGTCAAAGCTTTCTGACGTACAGTCAGAGACAATCGATGTACAGTCAGAATCACCACCAGGACATCCTGATGGCATTTCGCGGCGGCCGACTGCCACCAGGAAACCATCAGAAAGCCGACAAGCGGGGTCTGACTGGAGTTTGACTGTCGGTCAGAGTAACTTGTTGTCCAATCAGACATGCTTGACGTACAGTCAGGCACAGTCAGCGGTCCACTAGAAAACATTGACTGCCAAGCAGCGTTACATTGATGGATTTTTCCTTCGGGTAATCTTGCCAGCGACTACATAATAGGCCGGCGTATTCTACTGTGGAACAAATGAAGGATTTGTAAGCTAAGTTCCGAGGTGATCGATCTTTTGATGAAAGTTTTAATAAAAAGTTAATGTAACGTTTGGCTTTTTAGAATGCTCATGACACTTAGATTGAGTTACTAGCTGAGATAAGCACAGAAAGTTTTTTAGTGGCCCTTTAAGGGAAATGCAGAAGCTAAATCGAATTTTTTATTAAAACCCTACTTCACACGGATAAATGTAATTTTTGGGTAATAATTTTAATTTTAAAAAAATATAATATTATCAAAAAGATAAGATTTTTCTACGTCCACATTCATAAAAACCTAAACATTTTCCTACCGAAACACTTTTGAAACACTAATTTAAGAGTGGTATTTTGTTGTTGTTTTTTTTGTCTGCTTTTTTGCAACATAAATTTATCGAAGACCTATGTGCTCCAGTTCGGTGATCTGAAGCTGGACTAAAGTCTTGTCTGGCATATATTTTTTTTAATTTGACAATTAATTTCTTGACAATACAGTAAGCTTTTGGTAACTAGACCTGGATGGAACCTTGAAATTTGGTCGAATTATCCGAATGATGAAATGGAAAAAACGACAAACAAATTGTTCAAATTAAACTTCCTTTTATTGTCCAAAGTACTCAAGGAATCTCTGCTGCCGTCTGCGCTTAAAACAGGTGTCCAAAAGCATGCTCCAGAGAGCAGCGATGTACCTCAGCGTGGACTCGGCATTTTCCACGTGGGAAAAGTACAGCTCAGCAGCCTGAAGTCCCACCTCGGATGCTGTACTTGTGACGGTATCTTCCTCTCTTTCATCTCCCGTGCCCACCCCGCGGCCGGTCACGTCAGCCACGATGTCGTCATCCGTACGTTTCCCGCATATTGCGACACCATTGTCCACATTCACAGTCTTCAAACGAGACGTCGCCCAGGGCAGGAAGCAAATACGAGTCTTCGGTGGAAGACAGCTCCCCGACAGTAGCACCTGCATCGTCCCCAGCGCCCGGTGCAGACACGGCATTCGAGGGCACGATAAACGCGCAGGTCTTGAAACTGATGCCAATCGTTTCCGGTTTAACTAGCTCCCACGCACGAGAAAGCATGTGCATTGTACCAAGTATGGTGATATGGTAGTCCTTGCCACTTTTAAAGCAGATAATCATCTGTTGCAGCAGAATTTTCTATTAGAGAACCTTCACGATTTTTTATGACACCCTGGTCGAGTGGTTGCATGGTCGCAGTCACATTTGGTGGCGAAAATTCAAGGCGCTCTGCCCGCAGTCCTTGGACGTCACCATGTGGTCAGCAATTGTCCATGATGAGGACAACTCGACGATTCCTAGACGCAAACTTTCGATCCAGCTTAACAATATATTCCCTGAAGAGTTCTGCCGTCATCCACGCTTTGGAGCTTGCTGCATAGTCAATGGGAAAGTTTTAATTTCCTTAAAACAACGTGGCTTGGACGCTTCCCCCAGAACGAGCAAGCGGTACCATTCTGTTCCAGACATGTTGGCGGCTATCCACACAGTTAGTCGCTCTTTGCTGCGCTTTCCTCCGGTGCACAGGTCGACCTTGATTGCTAGCGTTTTATCCGGAATCATTTTGTAGTAAACAGCAGTTTCACCTTTTTTGAAGATGCCCTCTGGGTGGTATGTCCTCAGCATATCTTACAGCCGGTTCAAACCGTTAAAAAAGCAAAAAAAAAAACCAAGATAGAGGAAAATAAATTTCACGAACACAATTTTATTCACTATTTCTCTGTTTCTTAGAAGAAGAAAGTTCAGCCTTTCTGTACCACATCTCGTCTGTTCGATCTTTAAAAATGAAAACTTTAATTATGAACAATGAAAACACTCAATCGTAAAATATAACGGGCTTTGAACAAAAATGTTCAGACAGGCCCACTTCTCTGCGGAACACTCGGGTATTCAATGGCTAAAAGCTACGGAGGAGTGACACATAATAATGAAGTTTAAAACTGCAATGCGCACTGGGGCGATGAGCAAGTAAAGCGTCACGTTCATTGTTCCTGTGGGGATCACATTTTTCAGAAGTTTTCGTGCTATGGTCATGCTTTGAATTCTTCGTGTTTTAGAGCGCAGCTCTTAGGGGCCCGTTTCCGGCTTGAGTGGCGTCGGCGTCGCCGTCGGCGTAACCGCGAGGTCACGTGACCCCCCCCTTGAGGTCACGTGACCCCCTTAGGTCACGTGACTCCCAGAAGTCACGTGACCCCCCGAGGTCACGTGACCCCCTGAAGTCACGTGACTTCTGGGGGTCACGTGACCCACCCAGGTTACGTGACACCCCTATGTCACGTGACCCCCCGAGGTCACGTGACCCCAGAAGTCACGTGACCCCCAGAAGTCACGTGACCCCCCTAAGGTCACGTGACCCCTGAAGTCACGTGACCTCAGGGGGTCACGTGACCTTGTGGGGGTCAGGAAAGACGTCCGTCGATGAAAATCAACAAACTTATCTTTATCACCACACAAAAACTGAAAAGAACATCAAAAGGAGTCCGCTGAGACCGCCCTGCTACATCGTCGAACGCTGCCAGGCTCGTGCTGTTCTCTTCAAACCCGGAGCCCGTCGGTGCTGCTCGTGCCGCGCGCTTGATACGTCATTAGCTGCTGACGTTGCGTGAGTCACTGCTCTAAGTCTCGCGCTTTGGCGCCACCGCTGTAAGTCTCGCGCCTTGGCGCCACCGCTCTACGTCTCGCGCTTTGGCGCTACAACCCTACTGAAAATTCTTATTTGTATGAGAAATTTCTGTGTCCAATAAACGCATATGAATCATACAAGATATATAAGAACATATAAGAACCAAATAAGAACCATATAAGGACTATATGAGATATATAAGAACATGGAAGCACCATATAAGAAACTTGTGAGGAGTTTCTTATAAGTTTCTTATATGGTTCTTATATATCTTATATAGTTCTTATATAGATCTTATATGGTTCTTGTATGTTCTTATATATCTTGTATGATTGATATGTGTTTATTGGACACAAGAAATTTCTCATACAAATGACTTTTTTCACTAGGGAAGGGCTCCCCCCCTAGAGGAGTCGCTAGGGCGATGTTGTGCCCAAGAGACGGAGCGATGATGCTGATGCTCGGTGGCTTGTAAGGATGGTGCCGACGGCTGGCATGAAGGCGGCCAATGTAGAGGGTGTAGGCTGGATGCGGGCGATAGTTCAATGTGAGCAGGCTTCAGGCGGTCGACGCAGATGGTGTCATGCCGCCCGTTCAAATCCAGAACGAAATACTTGTCGCGCCTTTCGAGGACCTTGAAAGGGCCATCGTAAGGTTGTTGCAGAGGCTTCCGGACTGCATCTCGACGCAAGAAAACGTGTGTGGCCGAGGTTAACTCGTCGCATACGTACGTCGGATGACGGTCGTGCTGCCTTGTTGGTGTGGCACGCAGGTTCCGCATAACTTCTCGAAGCTGGGTGGCATAGCTGAAAGGATCGGGCACGGTAGAAGTAAGAGACGCCACGAACATTTCTCCTGGGAGGCGAAGTGACTGCCCGTAGACTACGTCTGCGGCAGTGCATCCCAAGTCTGGCTCGAGTGTTGTACGGAGGCCTAGAAGCACGATGGGAAGAAGTGTGCTCTTAGTGCGGCCTTTAGGGTACAATGAAATCTTTCCACAAGGCCGTTAGCAGCGGGATGGTACGCTGTTGTTCGAATTCGGGAGGACCCGATAAGAGTCATGATCTTGTTAAACAAACGAGATTCGAATTGTGCCCCTCTGTCGGTGGAAATAGATGACGGAACTCCAAATCGTGAAATCCAACCACTGACGATTGCCTTCGCAATGGTTTCCGCGCGGATGTCTGCGATAGGGAAAACTTCTGGCCAGCGGGTGAATCTGTCTATGCATGTGAGCATGTAGATGGGCTCCGTCGGATGGTGGCAAAGGACCGACGATGTCCACGTGGATGTTGTCGAAGCGAGCGGTGGGTGTCTGTACTGTGGCGAAAGGTGCAAAGGTATGTCGATGAACCTTAGACAGCTGACAATGCAGACAAGTGCGAGCCCATTCACGCACATCTTTGTTCATCCCTTGCCAAACGAAGCGTTGGGCGATGAGATGTTGGGTCGCCCGAATGCCGGGATGAGAAAGGTTGTGCAGTGAGTTGAAAATGGATCGCCGAAACGTTGGAGGTACCACCGGTCGGGGTGATCCCGTGGACATGTCACAAATTATTGTGTCGCAGCCTGGCAGCAACACGTCACGCAGGTCATGGTTGCTAGATGCGGATCGTAGCTTCGGGATATCTTGGTCGCCTTGCTGTGCTGCTGCTAGAGCGGCGAAATCCACAGCGGTGGGAATGGCGTTGCAGCAAGGTATCCGTGACAACGCATCAGCAGCCGAGTTGTCTGCGCCTTTGATATGGCGGATGTCACTTGTGAACTCCGCAATATATGACAGGTGTCGACTCTCTCGAGGAGAGATACGGTTGCTGGTTGTTTGAAGTGCGTAAGTTATCGGCTTATGGTCGGTGAGGATGTGAAATTGCCGACCCTCTAAATAATGCCGAAAATGTTTGATGGTGAGGTATATGCCTAGTAGTTCTCGTCCAAAAGTGCTGTACCGGGACTCGGCTGGCGCCAACTTGTTGGAAAAGAACCCAAGGGGCTGCCAGTTTCCATCAGTGAACTGCTGCAGTACTCCTCCTACAGCGACGTCCGAGGCATCCGTCATGATCGAGAGAGGTGCACCAGCGAGCGGGTGCGCCAACACTGCGGCTTCTGCGAGCGATGACTTGATGGTTAGGAATGCCTCTGCTGCCTCTGGAGACCATGGTAGAGGTGTGGTGTCCCGCTGAGTTCTCTTTAGGAGATCAGTCAGGGGTTGGAGGACAGTGGCGCAATGCGGCAGAAAACGGCGATAGAAATTCACGAGGCCAAGGAACTCGCGAAGCTTCCTGCGTGATGTAGGCGTTGGGAAGTTCTTGACTGCGTCGACTTTGGATGGAAGAGGGCGAACACCCTTGGAGTCGACCCTGTGGCCAAGAAAATCCAGTTGTGAAACGCCGAACTCGCACTTGGCCTTGTTGATGATGAGCCCGTATTCCGCCATGCGCTGGAAAAGGATCTCAAGGTGTTCGAGATGTTGTTCGGCGTTAGCGCTGGACACCAGGATGTCGTCGACATAGGCCAAACAAAAGGTAAGCCCACGGGTGACGCTGTCGACAAACCGTTGAAATGTCTGGGCCACGTTACGAAGGCCGAAGGGCATCCTCACATACTCGAAAAGTCCAAAAGGTGTTGTGATGGCTGTTTTCGGTATGTCACCTGGTTCCACGGGGATCTGATGGTACGCTTTGACCAGGTCAATTTTCGAAAAGATGGTAGCTCCCTCCAGGGACGCTGAGAAATCCGTGATGTAGGGTAGGGGATAGCGGTCTGGAACGGTGGTGTTGTTCAGAGCGCGGTAGTCTCCGCAGGGCCGCCAATCACCAGGGGGTTTCTTCTGCACCATATGGAGGGGTGATGCCCATGGGCTCGACGATGGTCTGATGATGCCGAGTTCAAGCATGTGCTCGAACTCGGCTTTCGCTATCTTCAACCGTTCGTCCAGAAGGCGTCGTGGACGAGCATGAGTGGGAGGTCCGGACGTTACGATGTGATGTGTCACGTCATGCTCTACTGGTTGCATAAAGTTGGCGGGACGTGTAAGCGGCGGGAACCGTTGGAGTAGGTCTTCAAACTTTGTAGTGATTGGAATGCAACGTTCTGGGAGTGTTGAGATGGATGCTATGCCTTGGACAGCTAGGTGAGTCGTGGCATCTACAAGGCGTAACCGTTGCATGTCCACAAGCAGGTTATAGTTGTGGAGAAAATCTGCTCTAAGGATCGGGTCTGTCACGTCGGCAACCAGGCAAATCCATCTTAGCGGTCTTCTCAACCCGATGTTGAGGGTGAGAGCTCGTTCACCATACGTCGCGATAGCGGATTTGTTTGCGGCCTGCAAGGTGACGTTAGCGCGTTGTGGCTTGGTTGACATGGCCGTCACGGGTAGGACGCTTACTGCGGCGCCGGTGTCGACTAAGAACCGAAGACCAGTATTCTTGTCTAGTACAAAAAACAGACGGCTGGTTTCGGAACCGGAACCACTCGCCGCCTCTAGTGGTGAGTCTGGGCGCTTTCCGAGGCCGTGCATGGCGAAACACATTTCTTGGCTTGCGCGCCGAAAGTGCGATGGTACCAGCACGTACCTTGGGAGGGCGAGCGATGTCGAGGCCTACGCTGTCGGGAAGATGACCTTGATCGTTGGCCTGCTGGAATGCAATCGGTGAGAGCGGCGATCTGTGCAGAGAGTCGTCCAGTCTCTCTTTGGAACTCCTCGCGAAGGTTGTTGACGTCACATGGAGGTGTCACCGCTTCGGCCGAAGGAGTCGTGGGAAGCGATAGTCCGGACTGGTTTGGGACGTGTGCGATGGTGGGCACTGCGACTTCCATGACAGAGTCCGCGAGTTTTGCCAGATCCTCAAGGTTGAGTTTAGTGGCAGCGGCGAGAACCATGCGGACACCTGTCGGGAGCCGTTGCAGAAAAAGTTCTCGCAGCAGCGCTACATCGAATGTCGGCGCCTTCTCACCCAACAGTTGTTGAAGGCGACGCAGTAGTTGTGTTGGCTTGCGGTCGCCCAGCTCCTCTGAAGTAAGGAGCTGTTGTAGTCGGCGCTGTTCCGACGACGTGGTCCTCCGTATGAGCTCCACCTTGAGGGCGCCGTAGGGGGAGTCTGCCGGCGGTGTCAGGACCAGATCCCGAATTTCCGCTGCGATATTCGGCGGAAGCGCTGCAATGATGTGGTGGAACCTCTGGACTTGTGATGTTATCCGGGCCGTGGCGAACTGGCTCTCCACCTGGGCGAACCAGATCTGAGGGTCCGCTGGCCAGAACTGAGGCAGTCGAAGGTGTAAAGCTGAAAGTCCGCCAGTGGCGGGTTCACCAGACTGCGCCATGACGACTGGAAGCGGTTGATGAGATTGGCGCAGCAGGGAAAGTGCTTCAGAGGTGCGGCGTTCCTCAGGTCACCAGTTTGTGAGGGTCAGGAAAGCCGTCCGTCAATGAAAATCAACAAACTTATCTTTATCACCACACAAAAACTGAAAAGAACATCAAAAGGAGTCCGCTGAGACCGCCTTGCTACATCGTCGAACGCTGCCAGGCTCGTGCTGTTCTCTTCAAATTCAGAGCTCGGTGCCGTCGGTGCTGCTCGTGCCGCGCGCTTGATACGTCATTAGCTGCTGACATTGCGTGAGTCACTGCTCTAAGTCTCGCGCTTTGGCGCCACCGCTGTAAGTCTCGCGCTTTGGCGCTACAACCTAAGGGGGTCACGTGACCCACCCATGTCACGTGACACCCCTAGGTCACGTGACCGCCTGAGGTCACATGACCCCCAGAAGTCACGTGACCCCCTTGAGGTCATGTGACCCCTTCAGGTCACGTGACCCCCGAGGTCACGTGACCCCCAAAGGTCACGTGAGCCCCTGAGGTCATGTGACCCCCTGAGGTCACGTGACCACGTGACCCCCTGAAGTCACGTGACCCCCTTGAGGTCACGTGACCTCAAGGAGTCACCTATCCCTCAGTACGCTTCCATCTTCCTCCTCAAGAGCTGTTCTCTAACTGGCGTTACAGGGAATTGTAAACGGCTTTCATTTTTTTCGATCTCCTTTTAGGAGACAGGGGCAGAAAGAAGTACCGGTTTTTATAATCTCGTGGGGTCTAAGCATATAGTGGAAGCTGCCGTTGGTTGATAGAAAAAAAGCGAGAGGACGCTTTTGGGGTTGACTTTGATGTTCTGGTAAATGTTCAGAAGCGCCCCCCTTGGCAAACGCTCCTGGGACGTTGAATCTCTCGCGTATGACTTGAGTCTTCGGAGTCTCGAGAACAAACGTTCCGTTTTAGCGGTGCTAACGGTCATGGTGGCTAAGATTTGCTGCAGGCGGTTTACATCTGGATACAGTGCCTCCGGACAAAAACAAGTTGCGTGTACCGCTGAGACGCGCTAAGCGCTGTCGTCCTTTCACAACTGTGTCCAAACCAGAACTTCCCCAGGCAGTTGATTGAACGAAACGAATGCTCCGCACAGAATGGAGATTTGCTTAAAGTCAAGGTTTGCTACAAGGGTACCGACGTCACTGGCCACAACATCGCTCCCGTCTAGGGAAGACTATGCTGCCAATCGTGAATGTGCCGCCTCTTTTGGAGACCTTGATGGCACGCTTGAAGCTGTAGGTCAATAACATTCTTGAAAAAAGTGTCAAGTGACAGTTTGGTTATTTAACTCGTTACTTTCACGAATCACGTGCTGAGCGTTACCCTCACGAAGCACGTGCTGAACGGCAGATTATAAACATTATCGACTGCAGCGATTAAAGAATTAAACTAGGTACACTTTGAAATCAAGTGACAATGAGCATTCCAAAGTTGCTTCCATGGTACATATGCTGCTACTCTTCTCTCACTTTTTTTTTTTTTTTTATTAAGCGGGATTTTTTTTTTTCGTTTTGGTTGGTGTAATACTGAAAATAAAGAAGTGCAGGCTAGTAAACTCTAAGAAAAAGGGACAAAAAAAAAGCGCGCTAAGCTGTTTGTTATTTTGTCGTCTTGTTTTCATTGTAGGGTTTGCTGCCCTGAAATTGTCATCGTGTCCTTGAGACTATGGGGACTTTAGTCAAGCCGACTGCATTTTCCGAGGCGAGGCCAGCGTCCTTCGAGGTCAGGATTCTGCGGCTCTTGTGACGTCGAGAACTGAACCATTCCCAGCTGCTAGCCTTAAGAAAGGCTTTAGGCTCGCAGGTCTATCAGTGATATCCTGCTCCTTATAGTTGGACTGCATAAAATATCCCTACGATGTTGTTGTTGTTTTTTTGCCCTTTTTTTTTTTTGCTATCGCGTGCTAATAAAGCATTCTGGTAAAGCTGATTTACGAAATTGTATTGTTATGTTTGTCAGTAATGTCGATACAAATTACACAATGCGGAAGTATACTCAAAAGTAATTGAACTATATTTCTATGAACTTGTACTCTACTCAAGATACTTTACAGTGAAGGTAACTTGAGTAGTATTTTAGTTACTTTATGAAGAGGTATGTAGTCATTTAACTTAAATACTTTTATTGAGAATTTTCTCCAACACTGAATAAAACAGTTGGTAGTCCAGCGGTCGGCTCGCCATTCTTTTCTTTTGTATCCCTCCTTCCTTTGTTCAGCTGGTTACTTGAGAGGGAAGGAAATCAGGCAAAAAAGCGGAGATGCTCGCAGACGATCAACGCGTTCGCCACTTCCTCGCAGCTTGTATTGCAAATGTGGCCCATAAACCACGTGAGCCTTATCCAGCAGTTGAGAACTCTCTGTAACACAGGCCCCCTAAGCAAGTGTTGCGAGTAGGACGGAAACTACCCGAAGTCAACAAAACACTCCCCTCTACACTTCATCCTTGAAGAATAAGCAAAACCGCGTATTAACTGTTGAGGTCAAAGATGACAACTATACAACTGTGGGTAGGGTCATTGCAAAGCTAAGGAATAGGCCAGATCCTCGAAAGACCTGTGAGGAAATGGGAAGGCTTACATGGCGTCGGGCGGGACGATGAGAAGGCGATGGCACGAGACCAAGCGTGCACACTGGATACACCGAGGATAGAACAATGCGTCCGACCAAGTCGGAGGTAGAAACGGGACTGTTGTATTTTCAACAAAAGGCGCAGTGCTCGGGCTCGGTGCGCGAGTCCGCCGCACGCGAACGTGACACGCCAACGGGCACGCCGGGACAGCATAGGCTACGTTTGCCTGAATGCAATTGTAGCACATCGAATCGAGCAGGGACCAATCGCACGCAGCCTGTCTTCATACTTCTTACTTTTCTGCCCATTTGCTGCCAATCTAAATATGCAAATCTCGATTCAATGCGTTACGGTTTCATCCATGTAAATTCAGCCACAAACACAATAATACATGAACACTTGTGGTCTCTTGCTAATTTAAGATCGGCTACCTGCCGCGAACATGCGCAAAGCCGACATGTTGTGGTGTTGCAACATGACCAAACCTGAGCTTCAAATCTTTTAAGATTTGAGGCAAAAGGCTCGGACCACCGCAGAATAAATGGAGTTCACGAGCGCATTCGAGAACGCTACCGGAAGTTCTCCGTTACACGTGTCCTCGGTATTGCGCACGTGACATGGAAGATGATGTAAGAATTGGTGTGCATCACCAACTTCAATTTCTTCTTTTAATAAAAGTTAGAGCGCGTAACCAATAATAGTTTTATGTTCTTCATTCGGTACTGGAGAGAACCATAATTCCACAATTTCACAAACGTACTTTACTCACATCCTTATCACTACTTGTTTCCTCATATTCTTTGAAAAGGCATGCCTCTATTCGTCAGTCAAGGTTTGCTTGTTTGGCTGCTTCCCTCTAAGAAAGCGTTCTGACTGTGAGCGAACAACTGGCCCTTTATATTCTTATTCGTATAACTCTCCTAATTCTGATTTTATAAAATGTATATCGTGAATGCCTGCTCCAGAATATACAATCTCCTTAACAAAGGCTGCGCCGCGCCGTGCAAAAGCAGTCCCTCTCCAGCGCTGGGTCCGGCTACTACGCCGCCATCGACGCGACGTCAGCGCCGCTCCTTCTTTGATGTCTTACTCTTACTCGGCACAAGTTCGTCACATTAAACGTTTAGTTGCTGTTTATGCATTTATCGCATCAACAATTTTCATTCGGGACATAATGAGTTAATGATTTTAAAAACCACAGCTTGTGAGTCGTGAAGCACTGGTCAGGTGGACCCCTTACAGCGTAGACATATGGCTCCGGAGGCCGCCGTCTAAACACATGGGTATATCACTTTTGTAATTTTGCGCGACTTTAGTCTTACTCAGAGTAATGCCTTATTCATATGGTTCAAGTTTGCGTACGATTACGCAGTTGAGACGTTCCCCCTGCAGCAAAAAGAGCGTGGTGAAAGCATCTGTGCTCACCACTACACTTGCGAAATTGCAAACAAAATCGCACCATCTGAATCGGGCTTGAGTCGGCGCCAAAAGTGCACAGTTCGTGCATTTACTGTTGGACCTTAGCAGTTGCCCCGGAGAGTCACGACAAGCCTGCTGCCTTCTAGCAGTAGCATTTTATTCTAGAATATTGTTTTTTTGTTTTTTTTTAAGTTGACGAAGGAAAGTAAAAAAAAAACGAGAAATTCACCAGGCATTGTAAATGGCAACTTCTGCACGATTAAGTGCTTCTTGGATTATCTCAAAAATCAAACTTACACTTCACTGCACACGCGAACAGGCGTGCATCAAAAGTTCTCTCACACGAAGAAAGAACTCCCACACTATGCCTACACTGGACCACTCCAAAATAGTGCGTGTGTTTTGCTAAGTTGATGACTTTGTATTCCTTGACATTCACGATAGCATCTTCCCCAACTTAGTGGTCTGCGTCCTTTTCACTTTCAAAACCTGCCCATGAACTCCCGGTTGAGCGATCCCTAATATTCCTAGACTTTCGGTTGCTCATGATTAACTATGACATCTGCTGGTCCTATGAACATAGGGAAAAAAAACACTCCTTATGTAAAGCTCAGCACACTCAAAGCTTGTTAAGAGGGGCAACTCAAAACTCTAAAAATCTTCCTTAAGAAATTATACAAGCATGCAGTACATACGAGCTTCGATGTGCAAATCTCCCGGTTGGTTTCCGCAGGGTACCTTTCGTATATATTAGCCACAGTTGCCAAATGCCTACTCAGGGAAGTAAAGCATGAGGAAGTTATGACACGCAGTCCGAGAGACCGCACTACAAGGCCTGTTATTGTGCTTATCTTCACAACTTTTCCCACAAGCTAAAAAGAAACAATGAAGCCAATGTAGACGTCATCTTTCCCGCTCCGTATTAACTTTTTAGCTCATATAAAAAGGTAAATGGGCCTTCTTTTCGACCAACCTGCTGCAGCAAGAACCAAAAAAAAAAAAGGTTTGTTCCTTGCACAGAAGGAGTGATTTATAAGTTTCTCGTTTCCTGTGGAAAACGCTACATCGGACAGACAGGACGATGTCTCAACGACCAACTTCGGGAACACAATAACAGCTCCATCAAGACTGACTCTGGCCATTTCAGAATCCACTGCCGAGATTGCGGGTGTTCTCTGCTTCTGGCCAACTCCACCATCCTGGACAGGAGCAATAACAAACGGATGCGAGAAATGATAAAAACCGCGAACATTTTCAGGCCAGATAGCATATTTGTTAGGACATCTTCGGTAGCAGTATAAAAAGAAGTGTTACACTATTTAGAAAAAAAACATTAGCTAGTAATATCAGCTGTAGTTTGAATTACTTCTTTATTTATGATAGTAATAGAAGATTAAGAAGCGTATTACAAACCAGAGTTGGGAGTCAGCGCAGTGTGGTTGTTCTTTCTTTGTGTGAGTGATTTTTGACGTGTGCTTGTCCTAGCGCGCTGCGGAGTGTAATCATGAACCACCAACCCGCCCATGAGTATTATATCCACTCCTCATGTGCCTTCGAGGATATTTAATAAACCGTTGAATCTTAGCGAAAAGCGGAGACATCACGACAAGCTTGTCGTGTTCCAGCAGTTGCAGTTGATTCCCAAGATTTAATTTTTAAGTTATGGGTTAAACATTAGATAGTGAGAAATTCACAGAATATTGTGAATGGACACTTTTTTATTTTATTTATTTATTTATTTATCTACCTGAACTGGTTTTCGCACTAATACAGGAACAAAGATCAGAGAACATAGTATGTCAAGGAGCCCGTGCACAAACCAAAGCCGACATTCCTGATCTTCATCTCCACCATGTAGTAGACTTCGTTGTCAGAATTTCTATCGTCTTGATTATACCAGGTAATGCAGAGGCCCTTTTCCCCTTCCGGAACACGGTTTCCGAGTTTAATCCCATTAACATTGCAGTGACCACAACCACGGTCCGTAAACCACCAGCCACCACTTCGTCGGTGTAGCAACCGTCTCTTTCGGACCTCCTCTTCTTGATAGTGAACGAGGCTCCGTCGTGGGATGACAGCGCGTCGTAACCTGCACACATGAGCAAAAACAGCGTGATTGAATCATTGGCATTGACCACTCTAAGATTATTATATACTCACAAGATGTAAATCAAAAATAAGTTGTTCTATTGAATGGAAACATCTAGAAACCTCTTGCTGCATCAGTGAAGTGAAAAATGTTTTTCTTAACTTGCCAACTCTTTAAAGCTCTGTTTTTACAGCGGAGCTGTCAAGGACTAGGTTCCCCAGGATCGTGTCCGTCTATGCCGACACGAACCTACCTTTGACCTACCTGGACGTCTACCGCCATCTATAAGGGGCGGCGGCAAGCACACAACCAGTATGGTTTCCGCCATCGCTCGTAGATGGCGGCAACCTTTCCAGCTATAATAGAAGAATGGATAGTCGGGCGCGTTGGTGGGAATTCATCGTAGAAAACAGCGCGAAAAACAAACGACGACGAAGAAGAAACACGCAGTGTATCGAGTACAGCTCCGCTAGGGTTCCGTGAATGAGCAACGGGTAACTGTACCGTACACAGACCTCCTTCGTCTGTAGTCTACGCAAAATCTGGCTGTGCTACCTTTTTTTAAAAGTTAGAACCACGGGAACATTTAAGGGCTCTTTGGCTCACGTACTGCACCTGTGTCGATAATCTCCTGAAGTGCCGTGTCCAGGAGTTCCCTTTTGTGCTCGCTGATGGGGGCGCGGATTGCACCTCCGGGCCGATGTGTCACCGGTTTCGACTCGGTGCAGCAGGAGGCCTGTCTTTCCTGGTCGCTCCGTGAGCATCGAACACGCTCAATTGTTTCTTTTTTCTTTTTTTTGTAAAGTTATTTCCCTGGAATTTCTGCAGTGCAGCGTGAATGCCTGCAGGCAGAATAAAGGCCGGTTCACACATGCAGCGAAGCGCTAAGTTAGCGCTACGTGAGCGCTCCAAGGAGCGCTCATGTGGCGCTTCCTAGCGCGTGATGTAGCGCTCGGTTAGCGCTTCAGTAGCGCTCTGTTAGCGCTTCAGAAGCGCTTTGTTAGCGCTCTGTTAGCGCTACAGAAGTGCTTTGTTAGCGCTCTCATGCTCCTTGTGCCGTGCTTGCTGCTACGGAACAGCGCGTGCACGGCGATTCCTTTGTTGTTGTTTTTCCTTTGGTATTAAAAGAAGAGGAAGTAAAACAGCCGCTCTCCAATCAAGGGGTCGGGCAGGCGATTCGGAGTCATGGACTGTGAGCGACTAATTGATTGGGTACGACCTCATCGCTTTCTATTTGATATGCGTGACCCTGGTTTCAAAGACACGCAGTTAAAAATAATCGCCTTCGAAAGAGCTCTGTATCTCGGTCCCTCAGCCTATGAACAAGGTTCGCCGGGTACCCGTCAGTATCTCGGTGGCGAAAGATTTCGCGCACCCAGAAGGCTCTTCTGGGCGTTAAGCCGTCCAAACACATATGCACTAATTGCGTATCTAAGAGCACTTGTCGCATTTCTATTTCAGCATCCCACATGTCCGCCATGGTGCTGCTGATGCACACCCAACCACAAGAACCGGAACCGCAGTGCACGCGCTAATCCGCTGCACCGCGGTACAAGAAGCGCTACTGAAGCCCTAACAAGGCGCTACATGGAGCGCTAACAAGGCGCTACTGGAGCGCTAACAAGGCGCTACAGAAGCGCTAATCGCGCGCTATGTTCGAACAAAGTCACGTGCTAGGAAGCGCCACATGAGCGCTCCTTGGAGCGCTCACGTAACGCTAACTTAGCGCTCCGCTGTATGTGTGAACAGGCCTTAACTGGGGCAGCCGTGAAATGGGTCGGGAGTGTTGGGCCGGTAATGCAGTCTTCTTGCCTGGTAAACGGAGTCAGCTTCATCTGGCATCCTAGCCGGTGGCCTCCACCAGGTAAATCAAGTGTCGTCTTCTCGCCTATTATGAAAGTCTCGGCCAAAGGTTACGGGTATACGGTAAGCCCCGGTAGATAAGGAAAGCGCTGGCGCCGTGTCTTCTTGTTGAGCAAAATATTAGGCCCCGCAGGTTTTTTCGAAACGAGAAGATAATTGCAGAGGCGTGTCAGATGAAGGAAGCGTTATTTTTTTTCTCGATTTGCATAGTTTGTATGCAACCTCCCTAACACGCTAGATAGTTGTCCCGAACTCCAAAAGCGCAGAAATAGGAAAACAACGCAAGGTAATTTTCACGCGTGTTTCGATCATTTGTGTGGTAGGCTGCAATCGACATATAAAGAAAAGCGTCGCAGCTTCTGTACTCCCAGATGTGCGAGCCGTTGGCGACTGTAAAACTGGGTTAAACACTGCCGGCCGTGTTGAGTTCGGGACTCGTGTTCTTTCAGAATTTTGTATTCAAAACCAGGGGGATGGAACTCATCTCGGAATCTCCGCTCAAACTCAGCTATGTTTTTGAACGTAGTTTGCAGCGTTTACCAGCACGCACCACTTGACTGTAGCGCAAGCAGGAGTATCCTCTCCATCATGAGGGATTCCGATGCTCCTGAGGTGGCTTTGTAGATGTCTAGCTCACCCAGGAAATCAGCGACCGGCTTCTTGGGTGAGCTGCGCGAGCTGCAGCCAGCTGTCGGCGCAGTTCCGGCTCACGTGCCGCCCTTACGCCAATACCCTGCGTGATGGCATCACACTTGACTGCTTCCTTCTCGAGCAGCTCAGCTTGGACGTCTGCCTCACCTGGGCAATCTGCGTTCGCTTCGTCAGCCATCCGTGGTGGAAGAAGCAAACAAAACATACCGAGCAGACGAGCAACCGTTCGCTCTTGAGCGCGATAATCGCGCACTAGCAAGGAGTACACGCCTCCAAAGCGACATAGGTTTTCGTGACGCTGAGTTGATTAATAGTCACGCAGTCGCTAGTCAAAATAATGCGGACGCGGTTCGTCGCGCCAAAAAAAAAAGCATTGGATTGAAAAAAAAAAAGCTCACAGTGTGAAGAAATCCGAACCCCATGTCATTCCGACAGGAGGAAAGCTAAAGCACGTTGGGCGCCATGTGCAAAAGTTGCCTTGCTGCATTCCCAAAACAGGGCCAGCAAGAAGCCAGGATTTCGAAAATTCAGGAGCAACAAAGTGAAAAGGTGCGGTGGTCCCCTCTTACCTGGCCGCAATCAGTCAGTGTGGGAGGCTGCTTGTCCGTCGGTGCAGCATGACGCGGCGTTCCCGAACACTGTTGGTGTTTCAGGGAACCATGGCTCGAGCAGTCAACCTGCGTGGTAAAAGAACAGGGCGCTTCGAGTTGAGAGACGGTTCCACTATCAGCAGCAACAAAGTGAAAAGGTGCGGTGGTCCCCTCTCACCTGCCCGCAATCAGTCAGTGTGGGAGGCTGCTTGTCCGTCGGTGCAGCATGACATGGCGTTCCCGAACACTGTTGGTGTTTCAGGGAACCATGGCTCGAGCAGTCAACCTGCGTGGTAAAAGAACAGGGCGCTTCGAGTTGAGAGACGGTTCCACTATCAGAAGCAACAAAGTGAAAAGGTGCGGTGGTCCCCTCTTATCTGGCCGCAATCAGTCAGTGTGGGAGGCTGCTTGTCCGTCGGTGCAGCATGGCACGGCGTTCCCGAACACTGTTGGTGTTTCAGGGAACCATGGCTCGAGCAGTCAACCTGCGTGGTAAAAGAACAGGGCGCTTCGAGTTGAGAGACGGTTCCACTATCAGAAGCAACAAAGTGAAAAGGTGCGGTGGTCCCCTCTTACCTGGCCGCAATCAGTCAGTGTGGGAGGCTGCTTGTCCGTCGGTGCAGCATGACATGGCGTTCCCGAACACTGTTGGTGTTTCAGGGAACCATGGCTCGAGCAGTCAACCTGCGTGGTAAAAGAACAGGGCGCTTCGAGTTGAGAGACGGTTCCACTATCAGCAGCAACAAAGTGAAAAGGTGCGGTGGTCCCCTCTTACCTGGCCGCAATCAGTCAGTGTGGGAGGCTGCTTGTCCGTCGGTGCAGCATGACATGGCGTTCCCGAACACTGTTGGTGTTTCAGGGAACCATGGCTCGAGCAGTCAACCTGCGTGGTAAAAGAACAGGGCGCTTCGAGTTGAGAGACGGTTCCACTATCAGAAGCAACAAAGTGAAAAGGTGCGGTGGTCCCCTCTTACCTGGCCGCAATCAGTCAGTGTGGGAGGCTGCTTGTCCGTCGGTGCAGCATGACATGGCGTTCCCGAACACTGTTGGTGTTTCAGGGAACCATGGCACGAGCAGTCAACCTGTCTGGTAAAAGAACAGGGCGCTTCAAGTTGAGAGACGGTTCCACTATCAGCAGCAACAAAGTGAAAAGGTGCGGTGGTCCCCTCTTACCTGCCCGCAATCAGTCAGTGTGGGAGGCTGCTTGTCCGTCGGTGCAGCATGACATGGCGTTCCCGAACACTGTTGGTGTTTCAGGGAACCATGGCTCGAGCAGTCAACCTGCGTGGTAAAAGAACAGGGCGCTTCGAGTTGAGAGACGGTTCCACTATCAGCAGCAACAAAGTGAAAAGGTGCGGTGGTCACCTCTTACCTGCCCGCAATCAGTCAGTGTGGGAGGCTGCTTGTCCGTCGGTGCAGCATGACATGGCGTTCCCGAACACTGTTGGTGTTTCAGGGAACCATGGCTCGAGCAGTCAACCTGCGTGGTAAAAGAACAGGGCGCTTTGAGTTGAGAGACGGTTCCACTATCAGCAGCAACAAAGTGAAAAGGTGCGGTGGTCCCCTCTTACCTGCCCGCAATCAGTCAGTGTGGGAGGCTGCTTGTCCGTCGGTGCAGCATGACATGGCGTTCCCGAACACTGTTGGTGTTTCAGGGAACCATGGCTCGAGCAGTCAACCTGCGTGGTAAAAGAACAGGGCGCTTCGAGTTGAGAGACGGTTCCACTATCAGCAGCAACAAAGTGAAAAGGTGCGGTGGTCACCTCTTACCTGCCCGCAATCAGTCAGTGTGGGAGGCTGCTTGTCCGTCGGTGCAGCATGACATGGCGTTCCCGAACACTGTTGGTGTTTCAGGGAACCATGGCTCGAGCAGTCAACCTGCGTGGTAAAAGAACAGGGCGCTTCGAGTTGAGAGACGGTTCCACTATCAGCAGCAACAAAGTGAAAAGGTGCGGTGGTCCCCTCTTACCTGCCCGCAATCAGTCAGTGTGGGAGGCTGCTTGTCCGTCGGTGCAGCATGACATGGCGTTCCCGAACACTGTTGGTGTTTCAGGGAACCATGGCTCGAGCAGTCAACCTGCGTGGTAAAAGAACAGGGCGCTTTGAGTTGAGAGACGGTTCCACTATCAGCAGCAACAAAGTGAAAAGGTGCGGTGGTCACCTCTTACCTGCCCGCAATCAGTCAGTGTGGGAGGCTGCTTGTCCGTCGGTGCAGCATGACATGGCGTTCCCGAACACTGTTGGTGTTTCAGGGAACCATGGCTCGAGCAGTCAACCTGCGTGGTAAAAGAACAGGGCGCTTCGAGTTGAGAGACGGTTCCACTATCAGCAGCAACAAAGTGAAAAGGTGCGGTGGTCCCCTCTTACCTGCCCGCAATCAGTCAGTGTGGGAGGCTGCTTGTCCGTCGGTGCAGCATGACATGGCGTTCCCGAACACTGTTGGTGTTTCAGGGAACCATGGCTCGAGCAGTCAACCTGCGTGGTAAAAGAACAGGGCGCTTCGAGTTGAGAGACGGTTCCACTATCAGCAGCAACAAAGTGAAAAGGTGCGGTGGTCACCTCTTACCTGCCCGCAATCAGTCAGTGTGGGAGGCTGCTTGTCCGTCGGTGCAGCATGACATGGCGTTCCCGAACACTGTTGGTGTTTCAGGGAACCATGGCTCGAGCAGTCAACCTGCGTGGTAAAAGAACAGGGCGCTTTGAGTTGAGAGACGGTTCCACTATCAGCAGCAACAAAGTGAAAAGGTGCGGTGGTCCCCTCTTACCTGCCCGCAATCAGTCAGTGTGGGAGGCTGCTTGTCCGTCGGTGCAGCATGACATGGCGTTCCCGAACACTGTTGGTGTTTCAGGGAACCATGGCTCGAGCAGTCAACCTGCGTGGTAAAAGAACAGGGCGCTTCGAGTTGAGAGACGGTTCCACTATCAGCAGCAACAAAGTGAAAAGGTGCGGTGGTCACCTCTTACCTGCCCGCAATCAGTCAGTGTGGGAGGCTGCTTGTCCGTCGGTGCAGCATGACATGGCGTTCCCGAACACTGTTGGTGTTTCAGGGAACCATGGCTCGAGCAGTCAACCTGCGTGGTAAAAGAACAGGGCGCTTCGAGTTGAGAGACGGTTCCACTATCAGCAGCAACAAAGTGAAAAGGTGCGGTGGTCCCCTCTTACCTGCCCGCAATCAGTCAGTGTGGGAGGCTGCTTGTCCGTCGGTGCAGCATGACATGCCGTTCCCGAACACTGTTGGTGTTTCAGGGAACCATGGCTCGAGCAGTCAACCTGCGTGGTAAAAGAACAGGGCGCTTTGAGTTGAGAGACGGTTCCACTATCAGCAGCAACAAAGTGAAAAGGTGCGGTGGTCACCTCTTACCTGCCCGCAATCAGTCAGTGTGGGAGGCTGCTTGTCCGTCGGTGCAGCATGACATGGCGTTCCCGAACACTGTTGGTGTTTCAGGGAACCATGGCTCGAGCAGTCAACCTGCGTGGTAAAAGAACAGGGCGCTTCGAGTTGAGAGACGGTTCCACTATCAGCAGCAACAAAGTGAAAAGGTGCGGTGGTCCCCTCTTACCTGCCCGCAATCAGTCAGTGTGGGAGGCTGCTTGTCCGTCGGTGCAGCATGACATGGCGTTCCCGAACACTGTTGGTGTTTCAGGGAACCATGGCTCGAGCAGTCAACCTGCGTGGTAAAAGAACAGGGCGCTTCGAGTTGAGAGACGGTTCCACTATCAGCAGCAACAAAGTGAAAAGGTGCGGTGGTCCCCTCTTACCTGCCCGCAATCAGTCAGTGTGGGAGGCTGCTTGTCCGTCGGTGCAGCATGACATGGCGTTCCCGAACACTGTTGGTGTTTCAGGGAACCATGGCTCGAGCAGTCAACCTGCGTGGTAAAAGAACAGGGCGCTTCGAGTTGAGAGACGGTTCCACTATCAGCAGCAACAAAGTGAAAAGGTGCGGTGGTCACCTCTTACCTGCCCGCAATCAGTCAGTGTGGGAGGCTGCTTGTCCGTCGGTGCAGCATGACATGGCGTTCCCGAACACTGTTGGTGTTTCAGGGAACCATGGCTCGAGCAGTCAACCTGCGTGGTAAAAGAACAGGGCGCTTCAAGTTGAGAGACGGTTCCACTATCAGCAGCAACAAAGTGAAAAGGTGCGGTGGTCCCCTCTTACCTGCCCGCAATCAGTCAGTGTGGGAGGCTGCTTGTCCGTCGGTGCAGCATGACATGGCGTTCCCGAACACTGTTGGTGTTTCAGGGAACCATGGCTCGAGCAGTCAACCTGCGTGGTAAAAGAACAGGGCGCTTCGAGTTGAGAGACGGTTCCACTATCAGCAGCAACAAAGTGAAAAGGTGCGGTGGTCACCTCTTACCTGCCCGCAATCAGTCAGTGTGGGAGGCTGCTTGTCCGTCGGTGCAGCATGACATGGCGTTCCCGAACACTGTTGGTGTTTCAGGGAACCATGGCTCGAGCAGTCAACCTGCGTGGTAAAAGAACAGGGCGCTTCGAGTTGAGAGACGGTTCCACTATCAGCAGCAACAAAGTGAAAAGGTGCGGTGGTCCCCTCTTACCTGCCCGCAATCAGTCAGTGTGGGAGGCTGCTTGTCCGTCGGTGCAGCATGACATGGCGTTCCCGAACACTGTTGGTGTTTCAGGGAACCATGGCTCGAGCAGTCAACCTGCGTGGTAAAAGAACAGGGCGCTTCAAGTTGAGAGACGGTTCCACTATCAGCAGCAACAAAGTGAAAAGGTGCGGTGGTCCCCTCTTACCTGCCCGCAATCAGTCAGTGTGGGAGGCTGCTTGTCCGTCGGTGCAGCATGACATGGCGTTCCCGAACACTGTTGGTGTTTCAGGGAACCATGGCTCGAGCAGTCAACCTGCGTGGTAAAAGAACAGGGCGCTTCGAGTTGAGAGACGGTTCCACTATCAGCAGCAACAAAGTGAAAAGGTGCGGTGGTCACCTCTTACCTGCCCGCAATCAGTCAGTGTGGGAGGCTGCTTGTCCGTCGGTGCAGCATGACATGGCGTTCCCGAACACTGTTGGTGTTTCAGGGAACCATGGCTCGAGCAGTCAACCTGCGTGGTAAAAGAACAGGGCGCTTCGAGTTGAGAGACGGTTCCACTATCAGAAGCAACAAAGTGAAAAGGTGCGGTGGTCCCCTCTTACCTGGCCGCAATCAGTCAGTGTGGGAGGCTGCTTGTCCGTCGGTGCAGCATGACATGGCGTTCCCGAACACTGTTGGTGTTTCAGGGAACCATGGCACGAGCAGTCAACCTGTCTGGTAAAAGAACAGGGCGCTTCAAGTTGAGAGACGGTTCCACTATCAGCAGCAACAAAGTGAAAAGGTGCGGTGGTCCCCTCTTACCTGCCCGCAATCAGTCAGTGTGGGAGGCTGCTTGTCCGTCGGTGCAGCATGACATGCCGTTCCCGAACACTGTTGGTGTTTCAGGGAACCATGGCTCGAGCAGTCAACCTGCGTGGTAAAAGAACAGGGCGCTTCGAGTTGAGAGACGGTTCCACTATCAGCAGCAACAAAGTGAAAAGGTGCGGTGGTCCCCTCTTACCTGGCCGCAATCAGTCAGTGTGGGAGGCTGTTTGTCCGTCGGTGCAGCATGACACGGCGTTCCCGAACACTGTTGGTGTTTCAGGGAACCATGGCTCGAGCAGTCAACCTGCGTGGTAAAAGAACAGGGCGCTTTGAGTTGAGAGACGGTTCCACTATCAGAAGCAACAAAGTGAAAAGGTGCGGTGGTCCCCTCTTACCTGGCCGCAATCACTAAGTGTGGGAGGCTGCTTGTCCGTCGGTGCAGCATGACACGGCGTTCCCGAACACTGTTGGTGCTTCAGGGAACCATGGCTCGAGGAGTCAACCTGCGTGGTAAAAGAACAGGGCGCTTCGAGTTGAGAGACGGTTCCACTATCAGAAGCAACAAAGTGAAAAGGTGCGGTGGTCCCCTCTTACCTGGCCGCAATCAGTCAGTGTGGGAGGCTGCTTGTCCGTCGGTGCAGCATGACATGGCGTTCCCGAACACTGTTGGTGTTTCAGGGAACCATGGCCTGAGCAGTCAACCTGCGTGGTAAAAGAACAGGGCGCTTCGAGTTGAGAGACGGTTCCACTATCAGAAGCAACAAAGTGAAAAGGTGCGGTGGTCCCCTCTTACCTGCCCGCAATCAGTCAGTGTGGGAGGCTGCTTGTCCGTCGGTGCAGCATGACATGGCGTTCCCGAACACTGTTGGTGTTTCAGGGAACCATGGCACGAGCAGTCAACCTGTGTGGTAAAAGAACAGGGCGCTTCAAGTTGAGAGACGGTTCCACTATCAGCAGCAACAAAGTGAAAAGGTGCGGTGGTCCCCTCTTACCTGGCCGCAATCAGTCAGTGTGGGAGGCTGCTTGTCCGTCGGTGCAGCATGACACGGCGTTCCCGAACACTGTTGGTGTATCAGGGAACCATGGCTCGAGCAGTCAACCTGCGTGGTAAAAGAACAGGGCGCTTCGAGTTGAGACACGGTTCCACTATCAGAAGCAACAAAATGAAAAGGTGCGGTGGTCCCCTCTTACCTGACCGCAATCAGTCAGTGTGGGAGGCTGCTTGTCCGTCGGTGCAGCATGACACGGCGTTCCCGCACACTGTTGGTGTTTAAGGGAACCATGGCTCGAGCAGTCAACCTACGTGGTAAAAGAACAGGGCGCTTCGAGTTGAGAGACGGTTCCACTATCAGCAGCAACAAAGTGAAAAGGTGCGGTGGTCCCCTCTTACCTGGCCGCAATCAGTCAGTGTGGGAGGCTGCTTGTCCGTCGGTGCAGCATGACACGGCGTTCCCGAACACTGTTGGTGTATCAGGGAACCATGGCTCGAGCAGTCAACCTGCGTGGTAAAAGAACAGGGCGCTTCGAGTTGAGAGACGGTTTCACTATCAGAAGCAACAAAGTGAAAAGGTGTGGTGGTCACCTCTTACCTGCCCGCAATCAGTCAGTGTGGGAGGCTGCTTGTCCGTCGGTGCAGCATGACATGGCGTTCCCGAACACTGTTGGTGTTTCAGGGAACCATGGCACGAGCAGTCAACCTGTGTGGTAAAAGAACAGGGCGCTTCAAGTTGAGAGACGGTTCCACTATCAGAAGCAACAAAGTGAAAAGGTGCGGTGGTCCCCTCTTACCTGGCCGCAATCAGTCAGTGCGAGAGGCTGCTTGTCTGTCGGTCGAGCGTGACAAGGCGCTCCCAAACACTGTTTGTGTCCCATGGAACCACTGCTCGAGCAGTCAGCCTGTATGGTAAAAGAACAGGGCGCTTAGAGTTAAAAGACGGTTCCACTATCAGAAGAACAGGGCGCTTAGAGTTGAGAAACGGTTCCACTATCAGAAGCAACAAAGTGAAAAGGTGCGGTGATCCTCTCTTACCTAGCCGCAATCAGTCGGTACGGGAGGCTGCTTGTCCGTCGATGCAGCACGGTATGGCGTTCCCAAACACTGTTCGTGTTCCAGGGAACCACGGCTCGAGCAGTCAACCTGCGTGGTAAAAGAACAGGGCGCTTCACATCCAGCGTTGCTTCCTCCATTAAAAGTAAAACCAAAGTAGTGCACTATGCAACTCATTTACTGCATCCAGATTCCAATTACAGGTGCTGGTGACTGGAATATCAATGCTACTGGTCATAAAGGAATGATACTAAAGGTAATTTAGGGTGCTGCGAGAGAACAGTAAACACTGAAGGCAAGTATTTGAGTGGTCAGTTGTTTCCATGATTGCTATATAAAAGGCATTAAACTAAGGACATTCACTATAAAAATTCCACAACAAAGTTTACCTTTGCAACATCTTGGTGAATTCCCCCACAATGTCCTCCTCCTGCTTCAGGATCACCATGTTCAGGATACACCACGGGTGATGCAACGCAGCTGGGATTAAGGTGTCGTCTCTCACACGACTCTGTTGCTGCTCGGGGATCATCACGCTCAGGACACAGTACGGGTGACGCAGTACTGCTGAAATCAAGGCGTGGTCTTTTATACGATCCCGCTGTTTGTGGATCATCATGTTCAGGGTACACCACTTCCGCTGGCGACCCGGCACTGTTTGAGGAAGCCCGGCTGGACTCCAAGGACAGATTAGTGACAGATGACTTCGAATGATGTCGTTTACAAACGCTCGTCGTAGCAGGTACTCTTCTTCGAGGTGGTTTTCTGGGCTTCTTGTGTCTTGTTAGGTACGTTGGGCAGCCCGGAAAAATGCTGGGTACAGCGTCCACTGACAGCACGGGCTTCTTTGGGGCATCCAGAAGAACTTTACCGTCCAACTCTCCGTAATACGATCTTGACACCATCTCGGGAGGAAAATGCTTCGCGCAGACATGGCCACTAGACAGCAGTATCCGATCAGCTCTCGGGATTGCACGGCGCCACTTTTCCAGGCGAGCAGGATCCGAAGGAGCTCTGAACACGGACACAGTCTCCGCACACGACCGGTAGCCCGAATTGCAATTCGGAACAAAACAATGCTTGCCCATTTTACGACATAGCGGCAACTACCTACGTACCTCCGAAACGTCCACCGTAGCTCCGTTCCCCGTTTCTATCGTCGCCGCTACCTCGAGCTACGCACGTAGCACTTTTTTAACTTCGAGGACGATATTCTCAGCCCCTCGAATGAAAACAAACCCCACTGAAAACGGTCCCACCACAGTTACATGTCACATCGTCAACGTACGCGGCATACCACGGCATACTGAGTCCGCGGTTTTGGGCACTAGGGAGGCTCAAGTGAGGGTGGGTGCAACTGCTAGATCGGCGATCACGGGACATGGACGCCATTTAATTGCTAAATTTTGCTGGGAGTCTATGGGGCAAAGGGTCGTTTTCTCTCCTAACTCGGGTCATAAATGCCCATTAAGGTGCTTGAATAATTTACACAAGGTATAAATGATTACTTTTCCATAGCCACCAGTTTTGTTGCGATAGGTTAAGTATTTTTTTAACGCGAAAAATGTTAAATTCCGCCATCTTGGACGTTGCTGCTTGTCTGGCAACTTTGCTTTCTCCGCTCGACGTTTGCAATTCTCGGAGCGAGAAGGAAGCGAGAGAGGCTGCGCCAAGGCGCTCGTTGCTTGCAATGGGAGGCGAGAGGAGGAAAGGCGCATGGAGCAACAGAGTTGCAACAGAGCGGGCGCCTGCTCTCGTGCAGGCAACACTGGTGCATATCCTTTCTCGAATCCTCTCCCTCAGGCGCCGCCATTAAAGGAGCTGTGCAACAATTTTTGTATTGTGCACAAATACCGCATAAAACGGATCCCTAACGTTAATGACCTATGAAACACGCGTTCGTTTTTCACTCCACCCAATAGAAGTCCCAGAAAAAAAAATTAAGAAAAACGAGCAGCGTTCACCCCCTCAACTCGCAGCCAGAACAAGCGGCCACGCGATCTGGAGCCGATTATATGCCGCCAGTGTTGATCATAGCCACGCGCTGGGGTTGGCAAAGCGCAGGACACGCGCTGAGTTCCAGACATTGTTATGGCTCGGCTGTTGTCGTCGTTGCAGCGATTGGACACGGGTCACAGCCCGAATGCTTCTCGAGCTAGCAATTGTCACGAGCCCAAGTCGAGTGCCCGCGCAATGCTCGGGTTCAATCTATGAACCGCATTCAAATATCGTCACTTGGGTGTACTGCGATCCCCGAGTTACGTCATCAAATTTTGCAAAGGAGAGATTGAATGAAAATTATCGCTTTTGTTCTTGAAATTACACCGCAACAAAGGAGTTTTAGGTCAATGGCGTTGCGTGCGAGTATCCTTGAGTCCCAGGTATGCCAGTAAGCTCGTGTAGAGGGAAAAACATTCCAATTGAATATCGTTGCACAGCTCCTTTAAATTGCAAACGCTCTCCAGGTTTTGAGTTGCGCCCACCCTCACTACAGCCTCCCTATTGGGCACCCGATCTCGCAGCGCCCCCTAAGTCGACGGTGTCTGCGTTCGAGGCACACAGTCCTTCTTGCACCGCGGTTCGAGGATATCCCCGAACATTAGCAAGTTTTAGTAGACCGTGTTTCCCCCTCCGCTAGCTCTCCGCTACGAAGAAACCGCCACTGCGCCTGCGCGCCGATGGCCTTGGCTGTAGAGTTCCGGGTAGCGGAGGGGCTTAGCGGAGGGGGAAACACGGTCTACTAAAACTCCCTATTATGTGACCGCGCTCGCCTGACGAGGAGAGTGGTAAGTGTCATCACCTAAAGTCCTTTCTTGCACCGTGCTACACACTTAGCTTGACGCAAAAATGGAAAACATCCTGCTCAGTGTCAGAGCGCGGACTCAGTCTCCCATTTGCCGAGCTTTCTCTCTAGCGTGATTCAAGAAACACGTTTAGATGATGCCACTCAATTCGACAGAGAGTCCTGATTATGCAGAAGGGTTTGGATTTGGGCTAGTTGGTTGAACATGTTTAGGGCTTAAAAGCGCTAAAAACGACGAACCAGTAGGAGAGACACACACCACAGAGCGCTCTGTGGTGTGTGTCTCTCCTACTCGTCCGTCGTTTTTAGCGCTTTTAACCCCTAAACATGTCCTGATTATGTTCGGCGCGCCTGGCGCTTTTCTTGAACGCGGATAGATGGCGCCAGGATCACGGGGGCTATCTATCCGCTTCTTCCCCAATATGTCAACGCTTCTTTTTCATTATATCAGCATTAATATTTTCTTCCTTAGATATCTGCTCACCTTCGTGGGTGAGCCTCTTCTGCCTCTTTTTTATTTGACTGTGTTTCACTAAAGACGCTTAATAAAATTTACGCATGGCGTTTCTTACAAGTACCGCCAACCATTGTTGTGGGAACGCGCATGTGTGTCACGAGCGAGCACTCCACTCCCATTCGCTTCCAAAGGTTGCTAATTTTAGTGCACCACCGCCATTTGTTTCCAAAGGCTGCACGTCGCATGCACGTCGTGCGCTGCTAGGTCTTCTCTCCATCTTCTATTTCACTCTGTGCCTCTAAAGTCCCTTGATAAAGGTGTTTTCACAAGTACCGCCAACCATTGTTATGGAAATGCGCAAGACACGTGCCACGAGCGGGTGCTCCGCCGCCATTCGCTTCCAAGGGCCGCCCATTTCAGTGCTGCGCCGCCATTTGCTTCCAAGGGCCGCTCGAGACCTGGGCCACGTGCGCTCGCGCATTTGGCGCTACTTGCAAAGACAAACGAAAACATATCGAGGGGCTTTATGTGCCTCTAGGTCGGAGCGCCCTCTACGTTCGCGCGAAACGAACTAGCCCTTGTTCGAGGCTAGATCCGAACACGATCTGTCCGCGCCTCCTTCCCGGCGACTAGTGGCATATAAATATGTTTCTTGCGTCGTGCATCTTACATGGCTGCGATTGACTCTTCCAACTGCTTTGTGGAAAAAGTAGGTGCACAACGCTTTGTCCCGAGACAAAATGCGAAAGCCTGTTCTTAGAAGCAGTTTATCTGCTGCAGGTTTGCTCGTAAGTTCGCATTTTAGTGCAAGGGAAATCTGTCATACAAACACATCGAGGGGATTCGGGCATTTAAAGCATTTTTTTATAGGTTTTGAGTTTTCTGTTGGAACTGACATAATCGTCATCCAGTAGGAATTAAGAATATGATGGAATGTTTTATTTTGAATGCTTTCTAGTTTATGTCATATGTCCCTTTTTTCTTGATTTGCTTAAAAATTTAAAGCGAAGAGAAATATACATATCAGTTCTAATTAGTTTTCTTCTCGTTTTTGCACGTTTCAATAATTGTGTTGCCGAAGAACACTGTGTGGCTTAAAAATAGGTTCTGTAACTTTTGACTGTCTTGTTTTTACAGCGAAGCTGTTTATCGCTAGGGTTCCGTAAATTTTTCGTGTGCGTCAATAAAAACTCAGTGAGGGCTCTCACCGCCCTCTTTTTGTTATCGTTCCAAACCAAGGAGGTTGTAAGCACTAGGAGGGGGCATGTTGTAATATTGGTGAAGCTCAATCATAAAAAGCTTAAACGATGTTGTGGCCAAGGGGACCGTAGATCTCTCTGGCAATTTGTGCGAGTGACATGTCACGTGTAAGATGGATGGCTGATTGCAGAAGGATTCCTTGCAGGCTTCCGCGCGCTCCGTCCGGTAGGTTTTATCAGATCGAAGGCTAGCTATAGCTACGGTCACATGATGTGGTCACGTTGACTTGATAAGTGAGGTGAGTAAGGAGGAAAATGAGAAAGAGGCGAGGCGTCAATTGAGCATGGCTTGCGGAGGCTACACTTGAAAAAAAAAGGTGTAAAAGGGTGTATACGTACACCCTTTGTCCCATATAATACACCCCAAAGCTTCAATTCGACGTACAGCGCCATATAGTCGAACAGACGGCCCCAAATTTTACAAGGGGCTTGATAGCCGTGTGGTAAAATTTATTAAATTAGCTAATGTACGTGTTACTGACTAGAAAAAAAATACTCGGGGGTTTTCTTGGTTTTTATGCAAAAACTCAGTGTTTACTTTATGCGGTCTTTGATACGTACTTTGGCTATTTTATAAGTTATATCGCACCGTTATCACGCCCCTCGGAAAATTGCGGCCCGTCTGTTCGACTATAGGGCGCTGTACGTCGAATTGAAGTTTTGGGGTGTATTATATGGGACAAAAGGGTGTGAGGTGGTACCCTTTTTTCAGAGTGTACGCGGCTGACGTCATGCCCTCTCCTCCCCTTCTATCCTCCTTGTTCCAAGCCCGCTTGCGTGCCTAGTTTCCTTTCCTTCCGCCGGCTGGCGGTCCCGTCGCGCGTATCTAGTTTCCTCCGGCTCCTCGGGGCGGCGATAGTCCTCGACATGTGTGTGCGTAGCTTTCCTCACGATGACCACCGATCAAGATAAGAAATGTGTTCGTACCTTGGTTCAAAATTCCGTGTCACGTCTGTGTCGTCTGCTAAACAGCTTCGCTGGTCACCCACCTTCACAGAGTGGAATGGCTCATGATTTTTTATTCAGGTGATCGGGCCGTGAAAAGTTCTAGACTGAGAATGTTTTGAATCCCATCGTTGTGTTTTGTGTGACTGTAGTCTGAGCTTTCTCTATTTTTGTGCAGTAAAATTTGATAGCAGCGCCATAGAAATATTTGTGCTGTGTTTGTTTTTTATTCCTTCTGACTCCACTGGGAGCACGAACGCCATTAGGTCTTGCTTCTGACTCCACTGGTAGCACGACCGCGAATACTACTTGGTGCGAGGCACCACAATTACACGCCCAGTCCCCGGCTCGTCTCGGCTTCCCCCTCCCCTCGCGTCGCCTACGAGTGAAGGTCGGTAAACAGGGAAGCGAGTCACCCGTTTCGGGTAAGATTTCTAGGAAAACCGGGTCGTCTGCATGGTATACAAAAGGGGCTGCCGGTGACATTCCAGTGAAATCTGTTTGCCGGCAAATAATCTACCAAGAATCGGTAAACTGATCTGGGATGAAAACGGGTGAAAGTGCCCTCCTTTTTGGATCGTCAAAACAGTTCACTGCACGCACTTCTTGAGGATTGCAACGTCGTCCCGAGCTAAAACTCGCACTAACGAGAATGCCGCTAGAGTGGTCTCGTACCTGCTCTGGCCCAGACTTTTGCCTGTCGCAAATATCAAGTTGCCGGTGATCGCTGCCCAGCTTTTTGGATCGTCAAAACAGTTCGCTGCACGCACTTCTTGCAGAATTGCAACGTCGTTTCGAGCTAAAACACGCACTCACGAGACTGCCGCTGCATTGGCGGCCGCCATTACAAACACAGTCCCCCTGCTCGTCTTGGCTTCCTTGACTTTAGCCGTTCGCCTTGCGTCGGCTTCTAGGGATATTCTGTGTCCGGCAAACAAGAGTGGCTTCCGGTAGGATTCCAGCGGCGGGTAATCGAAAGTGGTTCTGGTATAACTTCCAGCGAAAGTGGCTACGCTGGTTTCTGATGAAAATGAGTGGAAATTAACCCGTTTCCACCGAATCTGACTGGAAGTTTTTGCCGGATTTTAACCGTAAGTGGCTCCGGTAAGAGGTCCAGCGAAATCTGGTTACTGGAAGTGGCGGCCGGTAATATTTCCACCAAAAAACTGGTAAACTACGCTGGTTTCTGGTGAAAATGAGCGGAAAAACCCGTCTCCACCGAATGTCACTGGAAGTTTTCGCCGGATTTTTCAATAGGGCTGCCTTCTTCACGAGAGTGGAAAGGCTGAACGATTTTATGTCGGGATTTAGGTAGTAACTTTTATATGCCAGCGTATACGAATGTCTTTAGCCGAATAAAATGGTGAACTATATTTTCCGGGAAACCACAGTCAGTGTTTACCTTTTAAGCACAATTGACTGTTTCTTCAAGATGAAGAATTTAAAGAACTTTTTGATCCAAGCGGCTCGTCTAAAATCAGCGGTTTGGGCGCCTGCATTTAACAAGCTCAAACTTTCACCAAATGGGTACCTTGGTGGCGAATATGGCCGTTTAAAAATTGAAGGTGTCACTTTTACATTTTCAACGTCGGGCTCCGACGCAGAGTTGTGCTTGGGGCTCCATTTTCAGAGAGGTGCCACACGTTGACAACGAGGTCGTCTTGTTTTGACCATGGGCTTCGAGATCCCAAAGCGCGCGAACGCTTCTCCGGCCGTCCCATTCGTACGGAGAGGGCGTAATAGACTAATTCCATAAACCCCTGAATGCAACACGGCACGCGTTGCACTCTGGGAACTATAGTTGGCCAGTGAGGAGAGTTGCATGGTTTCGGTTTGGACTATTAACGGCTGTTATCTCATGTTTACTGGTCCCGAGAGCGTCATTTGTGGTCTCTAAACTAACCTAAATGGTCAGACCTCGAAGCTTTAGCGCAAGCCCGAGACGTGTAGCTTGTCTCAACACATGCTTGTTGTATTTTTGTACGTGAGCCTTTCTGTTAGCGTTTCGAGGTATGGTGGACGAGCCAGTGCTGGGAATCTCAACGCTGCGAAGCTCAGGGATCATGCTTGTGTACGAATCAACAAGCTGTAGCAACCAATAAGCATGCATACATCGAGCTCGCGCCTTTACATTAGTGTTGTTGATCAGGAAGCTTGTTTCTTTCGTGCGTCCATAGACGAAATATAACTTTTTGCAATTACTGTTTTTCTTAATACGCCTGAGTACGCGAGGATAAATGGTGCGAGGCAGAAGAGTTCAAGAAAAAGTCTTTTTACCTCGAGTTACTGCAACTTATACTTACAAATATTTGTGTATTGTGCTAGAACGGTGAACAGCTGCGCTGGGGATGTAGGCAGAAAATTTGTGATCCTCATTTAATGATTCAGTTTGAGATATTCATCTCGACATGTGGCGGCTAGCGCTACAAGCGCGCCTTTGATGTATGTGACTGCAATCTGTAACACATATAAAACAAAAACAAAATTAGCTCCGTACATAAAAAAAAATCGTATTCCCCTAAATAAAAATAATCATGCTGCAATGTTTTTTCTTTACTTTTTTACCTTCGCACGTTGTTTGGGGTAGATTTTTGAGCCTCACGCCGAGATGTTTCGGTGGCGCCCTCTTATGGTTCCCTCCGTGACGTCACGACTGGGATTCGCCTCGCCGTGACGTCACCAGTTGTTATTCTGGCTACTTACCACCGGGGGCGACGACGAGTTCAATGGTGTGTTTAAAAAGCACAGTAGAAGCTAGGAGTCATCACCATCCGAAACTAACACCGTCAAAGTTGGCAATCTGCCAGTGCTCATATGCCCAAGGAGGTTAGAAGTACTAGGAAAGGGCACGTTGCAATATTGGTGAAGCCTAGTCACAAAAAGTTTAAACGATGTTGTGGCCAACGTGACCGTAGACCTCTCTGGCTATTGGTGCGCGTGACATGTCACGTGTGAGGTGGATGGTTGACTGTAGAAGAACACCTTGCAGGCTTGCGCGCGCTCCGTCCGTAGGATTTATCAGATCGAAGGCTGGCCTGTGGTGTATTCTAGTACCCCATAGCTAGACGAAGGCTAGCGACGGTCACGTGATGTGGTCACGTTGGCGTGGTAGCTGAGGAGAGTAAGGATGAAAATGAGAAAGAGTCGAGGCGTCAAGGGAGCATGGCTTGTGGAGGCTACACGGCTGTCGTCATGCCCTCTCCTACGCTTCTATCCTCCTTGCATATGCCCATGGTTAGGCCAATCGTGGAAAGGGTGGAAAGTTGACCACAGCGACGCTTTTGGCCGCGCACATTGCTAATATAGTGAAGTCCGTGTTGTCCTTTTAATATTCATTACGCAATTTTTGCAGGTGTTTGCTTCCACTAGAAGTACCTTTAAGCCGGGGTCATACTACTTATGCATTATATAAAAGACAGTGTGCAGATATCAGTCGCCACGATATTCGTGGTTCAAACGCCGCGTGCCAAGTGTTTCCTTGAACTCGTTGCCTTGCGGCATTCGAAGCTCAGATCTCGTGGTGACTCGAGTTTCAATCTGTTTGCAGACTGTCTTTTGTGTGATGGTACGAGCAGCGTGACCCCGGCTCTGGGGCAAAACGTAGGGCGGTAAGGTACAACCACTTAGTTCAACGTGAGCGCGTTGGTGAAGTTAAATAGAAACAGAAAGAATAGACATAGGGACGGACAGAACATCACCTCTTTCGAAAGAGGTGTTGTTCTGTCCGTCCCTATGTTTATTTTTTCTGTTTGTAGGTCCAACCACCTCGCAATCATTTCGCCATATGTTTTTACAAACTTCGCGATACTTGTAGGTACTGATTGAAAAGATTGGGCATTATCTTGTAAACGTATAGTTTTTGGCACATGTAGCACAGACCACCGTATCCCGTAATGCACTTTGTGATGTAACTTAACTGATATGCAAATAAACAATGGGATCTCAAGAGAAAGAACTCTTGTTTATTTATAAATTCCAATCTTCTTCCAACCTGGTTTATTCGGTATTCCAACCTGGTATATTTACTGATTCCAAACCTTCATTTTTAAGGTTAGACGCGAAGTACTTTGCTTGCGGTACAAAATGGCTTCAAGCAGTTTCTTCCGATACGCTACTCTGTCTTGTTGACCAAGAACTGCCGTACAAACTTTTCTATAACAATCCTATAATTTTTTGTCTCATGGTTGCAACTGCTACACATAGGTTGATTACGATACCCAATAGTAAATACTGTAAGCATTTTTTTTTGCTGCTATTATTAGTTGGACCAATCTGCAGGCCTAGGCAGCTTGTTAAGAAAAATCACCCGACCTTCCTTCTCTGCGATCAAACACGCCGCAAAGGACGGAAAAACAAAAATGACAAGCAGAAGTTAACAAAACCACGTGTCACAATTGGAAAGGAAGGGAAACATCGCGACGGGTTTGGACAAAAGACGGGCAAAGTTCTAATTTAGCCACTCTCGCTGCACACAACATTTAAAAAAGAAGAAGAAGAAAAAAACAGCAATGTCATTGTCTTTTGCGGTGGTCTGCGAGAAATTGTTCAGGAAAAGTACCCCTCAGGGGGAACCTCACACCCCTATTGGGGATGCAAGCACTCGTACGTACAGATGGTTTACGCCGGCGAGGGTACGCATTGTATAGGCGCGTGTACAGGGTATCACAAAAGAAAATTTGCACGGTCTTTTTTACCGAAAAAATAAATTAGGCATCGCCGAACGCTCATTCTCCGCCCAAAGGTAGATCTAGAGGTCACAACCAGATGCCAAAGTTTCAGCCCGATCCCATAACTTAATCAAAGGTTATGTGATTTTCCGAAAATTTCAATGGGAAAATGGAAGCATATTTTTGCCCGTTTTCGGTTTCTGGTGACAGAGTCCCATGTGTTCGAAAACTCCGCCGGCCGCTATTTTTCCATTGAAATTTTTAGAAAATGTGACGCTGACGGCTCGCCCCTCTGTTATGATGATGATGATGATGATCTTGCAGCTGTTCCCTTTGTATCGGGCGGTTCCGAACCACGTTCGTACCTAGCCAAAAAAATATATTAAAAAAAAAAAAAACACTTATTTCTTTCACTTTCTCCTTGTCCTTCGAGTTCAATTTGCTTTTGTCCTTTGCCACCAGTCCTCCAGTCTGCTTTTCGTTCTTCGGATTACTTTCCAGCTCCGTCCAATCGGCTTCGTGGACGCTGCGGCGCGCGTTTCAACCCACTGATCTCAATGACAATTGCTGGATCGCGCTTGCCGCTCCCGCAAGTGAAGCCACCGGGCGTCACTCGCTTGGGATACGATTTGCCGTTTTTGCTAGCCTTTGCTGCGGTTTTCCAGCGTGCTGACGACACGTTTTCTACTCGTTCGTCGTCATTCGCCGAAGAAGTTTTTTGAAGACTCTGTGTATTGTTGAGACTTTCCGTTGTGAACACGTGGAAAATTTTACGAAAGTGCAGTGTCGCAGGAAAAAGGCACAACGCGTCGAAAGGAAGGGCTGGCGGCGTGTTCAAAGCATCCTTGGCACGCCGAAGTGCCGTGTCTCTGTGCCTTCGCGCGCTTGGATACCGACCAAGAACCGACGCCGTGTGAATGTGTTGCGCTGCAGCTTCACTTGCGCTTCACTTGCGCTGCAGCGAACAAGCGGGGAAGCGCGATCCAGCAATTGTCATAGAGATCAGTGTTTCAACCTCACTTCGAGGGATAGCAGCAGCATCTCTATCAACGAGGTAGAGGGGCTTAGAGTGATAAACCGGAAGTTCCGAAGTGGCACCCCCCCGGTTGCCACCATGGCTATGTTCCAAATCTTACCCGAGTAACCTGCCTCCTACGTCAGCGGGTAATACCAGGTGACATCGCGAGGATCGCGAGTAAACGATCCGCGACTCGATTTTGGAACGGCCAGGATAATCACCTGGATACTACGCGGATTGGCTTCGTCTTGGGCGACGGCAAAAAGAAAACACAGCAGCGATGGCAGAAAATAGCAGACGATTTTTTTTATCATGGAGAAAGCACCCGAAAAACGCTAATGTTAATGACGACGCTGTGTTTTTTGAGGTGGATCCACCAGCTCCTTTTACTCACCTTCGTTTTGAGCTGTATATTGAGATCAAAATTACTTACTCCTTACAGCTAGACATAAAAAAATATGTTTTTATTAATCGGCGCGATCGCTACAATTCTAGTCACGGTGCCCTAAACGCATATATTCCACGCATTGTAATTTGCACCGATTATGTTTTGCAGAAATATATTCCACACGGTGTAGCGGTACAGCGCGAGGGTGCTTTCTCCAGAATGATATGAAACTCACGTTCGCTTTGACGCGAATGTGATTACAGTGAAATTTTCGAAGCCTTCACTGCTTTACAAACGTTATCCTCTCATTTCGCACACTCTGGAGGAAACAAAAATACTACATTATCATATACCGAGTTCAAACATTTTCGGCCTTGAACGTGAGAATACGGCATTCCCCCAACGCCGAGGACGAGGATGCGGAGAAGCTTCTGTTTACGCTCGCACTCAGATAATAACAAGTACACGTTCCCGGGGAAGGTGGACGGTGTAATGCAGACAATTCCTGTGCTGACAACAGCAAATCGCAATAACCACACATGCTGCACCTAATTATCTGTCATTTCGAACGTCCGCCACCAAAACCAACGGAGCAAGCGAGCTTTGACGGCTGTCGGCGCAGAAAGCAGACGACGAACAGATCACGTGACGTATTTACTCGATTTGATCCGACTTTACCCCACGATCGAGGAGGGTAGCGCGAGTAATTACTCCGGAGTAAACAACCCGCTTCTGGAACGCGAGTTCTGACGTCATCGAGTAAGCTCGAGTAAGTTTTGGAACGCCACGGTACGAAACTTTTACTCCGGAGTCGGATCGAGTAAATTTTGGAACACAGCCCATGTTTTACGCAAATGTGACCACTCGTCACGTGACCTTACAAGAGCCGTGACGTCGCAGGTAAGATGGCAGCGCCCAGAGCTGGCGGATGCGAGTTTGTTTGGTGCGCGGCAGCCGCGGCAGCCGTGATGTGCAGCGGCTTTCCGACGATTTCGGGCTTTTTCGTGCTTGCTGACGCAGGTATGATGTGAAAATATGAAGGAATGAGACTTTACACCCTTTTTGCGCAAGATCGCTCTGGATAATCTGGATATTAACACCTGTGAGACAGCATCAGCCGTATCGCCGCCGGTGCTCGGATTCCGGGATGTGTTCAAGGATCGATAGAACTTTGAGTGCTTTTAGCATGAAATTTTTTGCGTTCTCTTAGCTTTTTCTGAACGTTCAAATGTCTATGAATCGACGCGAAAGGTATACGTCGCGTTAGGGCCTAGGAGAAGTTGTTTCAGGCCTGCGTCACCGAATAACCATTGGGCAGAGCCGTAAATGTAGAGAGTTTGGCCATTCGTTGGGAAGTATAGGAGACAAATGAGGAGGCTCCATTGGCCGAAAGCGGGCTGGGCGTGTTCCAGGGCGTCTTCAGAAATTCGAATGTGACCAACCAGAAGCCGGAAATAATACCCTGGCGGTGGTCGCAAGAAACAAACCTGATAACTGCATTGGAGTAACTCTCAATGGCTGAAAATATGGTACACGTGATGTTTCAATCACGTTAATCCAAAATGATGGTGGAAGAGTGCGACTAGCGGAACGATCGACATGATCCGTACGCCAAGCGCCCAGGGCCGGGAATCTGCCGTCCGAACGTCCGTGCAAAACAGAGTTGCGCGGTGCATTCGTTTCTTACATCTTTCTGCATGATCATGATCAAAGCAACACGTGCACCCTATTTTCAACCACGAAGAGTTACTACACTTCACTCTTACGCATGTATTAAAACCATATACGAACATAGACTTTTGATCAGAACTGTTTGCCGCTACCACCGCCAGGGGATTCTTTTCGGCTTCTGGTTGGTCAAGAGAGCATGCCAAGCCCTCTTTCCGACTCTGCCGCACGCCCTGACTCTGGGTATTGATGTCGCTGGCCTGTAATAAGGCGGAGCCTCCGGGGCAATAACGGGGGCGCGCGTTAACCCACCCGCCGCGCTGCGCTTTACGCCGCTTCGCGGCGACAGTCTGAGGCGGCTCATTACAAAAAATGTGAACCCACATGTGTGTATGTATTGGCCCACACGTAAACGCCGCTTCGCGGCGCCCAACTATTCGCTAAAGTATCATTCGGTGAACCGCCCCCTCAGGAGGCTCCGCCTTATTACAGGCCAGCGACATCAACACCGATCTTTAACCCTTTGTGCTAATCGACGATTCTACATTCGATCGCCTTTCTTCCTTTTTTGGTGAGAGCGAAGTGCACACTTATTTTCAGCTACGAGGATGACGTTTTATTGAGTGTGGGGATGAATAAATCGTTGCAGGTACCTGCTTTAAAGCTATTCGACTTGCAATAAGAAAAACTGTTTTGGTGTATGCATAGATTAACTGCACCTTTTTTTCTTTCGTGGGATTTATTGCAGCAATACTTTTCTTCGTCAAGAGTGCATTGTAATAGTCAGTCAACTATTTACTTGTTCTAATTACCTGGATAAGATGATTCATATTTGTGTTCATCCCTTGCCTGAAGAGCAGTCTTGTTGAAAAATGTTGACCATCCCTTTCGGTCTCTTCAATAGCCTTTTTTGAAAAGTGTGGGTTGCCTATACTTCGTATCATTGTAACCTGGAAAAGGACAACCGCCACAGCCCCCTCGAGCCAATCAGAGAGACAGATCGAAGGTGTGTGACAAATCTGTGCAGACGAGCACTCTGAATGACATGTTGTCATGTGCCTCTCTCCAACGTGCATATTGGCTCACCGAGACTGTAGCCTTTGCTGTTTGCCAAATTATGATGAAACAATTTACAGTAGCTACTACTATAATTACCCCAGGCTTTCATACTTTGGTCATTTGTTCGACAAGAATGTTACGTCCGCCATCACTGTGAACTCGGCTCAGCGCCTATTGGACTCGAATGCTGCATTAGCATTTGACGTGAACTGGGGCCCATTTGTTTGCTTTACGCCGAAAAAAAATGGTAACAGTTGTGTTGCTTGATGGGGTTCTGCAAAGGGTCTACGTATAGGAAGTGTCCTGCTATATAACAATGCATCAACACATATGATTAAAGTATATGCTCAGAGGTGTGTTCAGGAAAAGTGGAATGAGTGCAGCCCAATGCAACAAGTCTGCCAGTCTGGTATGTCGCATTAATTAATATTGAAGGGTCAGAGATGCGAGTGTCCTCAAAAGGACCTGCGCGTGCGGTGATCACAATTCTTGGTGTATAAACTCTCAAGGCGTAAAAGCAAGCAGAAATAGGTTTATCTGGTTAGTGTCTCAAATATGTTTATTTCCACTGTATTACATAATTATTGATTCTTGCCTAATGGTTCCAGAACGAGTTCCTTCTGCGACAGTCTCCTGTCAGGCGTTCGGTCGTAATACCTGTGGACCTTGTTGTGGGATGACGCTCCTGGCACGTCGGTGTTCAGTTTGGTCGAGTAGCAACTTTAACCAACTGATGCCATCTTGTAATCATACGTCATGTGCGCCCACTGACATCGGATGCACTGAAGCTGCAGGGCTGGCTTCTACTCCGCAAAATTTTCCTGGTAGTTTTCTGCATCAATGCACCAAGCTCGGGCATGTGTTGGATATGTGGCTGTGCCTTTTGCTGTACCGTTGACTTGATAGTTGGCAACAATGTTTGTTTGCTATCCAAGCCATTTCACTTCCATTTCGTAGTGGAGATTTATTGTGCATCCCACGACCACTGCAACTTGTGCAAGTCTTGTGTGGCAAAGTGAAGTCTCGTGATGCTTGCGGTCCACTTTTGAGAGCAACCAATCATTCTATTTGTTGAGGTCACTCAGCGGCATTCCCCCTCAAAGTTGGAAATTGTGTGCTTTGTGGCGTGGACACAGATAATTAGTGTCAGCAAATTATTAGGTATTGTCCTTGGACGACAACCGACACCAGATCAACTCTCCTTGCATTGCCGCTCACCTGCTTTGTCGTGCTTATTTCCCGTCCAGATGAAGTAGATCACGAGCTTCGGGGTAATGTCGGCACCAGAAACAAAGACCATCGAAGATAATCCTCAATCTTCCCCGGACGCTCGTCAAGACGTGGTCGAGGGTCGTTCGGCACGAACCCTTGCAGGCCAATTCATTGGTACGGGCACCTCCAGTAGACATGGTCGGCCTCATGCAGTGGTAGCAGAGTGGTTTTCGATCGGCCATTCGCAGTACCTCCGTTTTCCTTGGTGTGCTTTGTTCAGCGCGGACCTACACTGGTTCTTCTCGATGTCAGGAATGCTTCGGCGTTGGGGTGTTTTGCTGAATTGGTGGTCGTTGTGACTCTGTGGCATAAGTCGCCCTCGTTTCGTCAGATGCCGCTTCGCTTGAAGAAGTCTCCAGTTGAAATCCCTGTCGAACTTCTTCTGAAAAAATCTCGGCGATCAAAATTAAAGCCGGGCAACTGATGGCAGGGACTAGCTTCCTTATCTCCTCCCGGACACCGTTGTCAATGATGTCACGGATGCCTGGGGGGCTGGCGTCGAAGTTGCAGCTGGACGGCTTGAGTGTCGCGACGCTGGGGAGTTTTTAATAGTGACATGCTCGGGCCTGCAGTTTACATTCATTGTTGGAAGCTTCATTGATATGAACCCTTCGACTGTTGTCGTGGGGTTGCGGACAAGGCTGCTGAAGGTGTTGTCCCTCACATGAGGAACATGGGAATCTTAGCTTCTTGTCTTCTGTAGCATCAGGGTTGGCGTGGGTGCTCGATCAGAAGCAAAACATCCTCCACGAAGGTGGTGATGCTCTCGTTGGGGCCGTGTCCTGGACAGAATCAGGAGTTCGGCTCTCTCTCGTCAATGTTGGCTGATGAACATGCACTTCAGCTCGATCTTGCAAACTTCCCACGACGTTAAGGAGGATTCTTGGTTCTCAAACCAGTGTCTCACAGTTTCTTCCACGAGAAGTATAGGTTCTGCAGGAGCTGGTTGTCCATCAACCCACTGCGGCGGGCGACACGGTCATATTGTTCAATCCAGCCCTCGACGTCTTGCGTGAAAGGGCATCGGAGTGCGAGGTGCGACGGGCATGCAAACGATGGTGGGAGCGGACGTGGTTTGCTGCTACAGGGTTGTCATTGTTGGCTTAGTCAGCTTCCGTTTTTCTAGCAAAAGACCTAATTCCGGTGGTTCTTGCTGGTAGCAGCGACTGGTTTGGATTTCAAGTTCTTCGTGGTGTATTTCCGAGTTTCGCCCTTGTGGTACTCGCTCGTCCTGCAATTTTGCTGTCGGGCTCGGGATAGAACTTGGTTCACGGCTCACCGGGAGTTTAAGACTCGGGATAATGTGCCACCCGTGTCTTGTTATCGGGCAACTCGGCTGAGGAGCCGCCAGGGCAGACACAGAGTGAAGGGCTATGGGTAAAGTGCGCAGCACCTCCACCAGAACATACAATGACAGCTGAGCATGGCCTGGAACTTTCCAGAATAGTAAATATTGATAGAAAACAGGACTGGAGCAAGCATCCGAGACAATATAACAAAACAGTCAGAAAAGAGTCTATCCTGACCACTAAAGAAGTTGCACTGCTTTAGTGGCATTCTGTCCGAATAAATCCTCTCCTTCGGGGTCTGGCGACTGCCGTGAACGAGCTGAACTGAAATCGATGTGAGACCACTATTCTGGTAATGAGCCGCTACAGACTGCCGTCGCAAAGCGGGGTGAATGGGTGGACTGGGTAGGTAACACGCGCGATGAAATGCCCATACAGCTTGCAATTCGCGTAACAAGTGTTGAAACTTTGGTGTCGACGAAACGTGCGACACACCAGCGGAATCAATACCAACTGCAACACCTGTGCTCCGTGAAGGTGCACGTCTACGCCACAACAATTTAGTAGGCAGCACAGCATCACCTAAAGCACGGCACAGGAACACCAGCTTGGAGGCAGCTCTTCGGCGCGCCGCACACCTGTGCTCCGTGAAAGTGCACGTCTACGCCGGAACAATTTGGGAAGCAGCACAGTATCATTTAGCACGGCACGGGAACTACAAGCGGCAAGGCAGCTCTCCGGTGCACCGCACAACCAAAGTGAGCCGTCGGGCATTTGAACGAAGCGGCACCACGATTGCACACTGCCAAGCACGACTCACGCAATTTCCGTCGCTAAACTGTGTATCCAAATATATTGCACACGCTTTACTGCAGATCTCGAAGGTTCCGACGGTCAACGAGACCACAAAAACGTCGCCTTAAATTTTATCCTAGCGGTATCCGAATCAATCTGAGGTGCGAGCAACGTAGGGCAGATTGTCTCTTCCGTGGCAATATCGCCGTCGGTCACAAGCGAAATGCACACCGTTCCTCCGTATTTTCACCTTGTACCTACGTCAGACACCACGCTGAACTCTGAAGTCGCTGTCGACCGGCCTCATATGACGGCTTCTGCGTCTGAAATCAACTCGCCGAGACGAACGACAACCAACAAAGCATACGACAAGCTCCGGCTCAGCTGGGGCCAGCCGCTGCATGGGCGCTGCCATCTTTCCTGTGACGTCACGCATTTGGGTCGGTCATGTGACGAGTGGTCAAATTTGCGTACAATGGCAGCCGCCTTATGGGGGTCACTTTCGAGTGCTGACCGGAACCCCGGTTTATCGCTCTAAGCCCCTCTACCTCGTTGATCTCTATCTAGAAACGCGTTCAGCGCTGGCCTTGTCGCAGGTGATTGGAAGCCGAGTGCTTCCGCCAGCAATGACTGGGCAGACAGCGCCGCCTCGCGGCGAGCGACGGAGTTAGCGCAATCACACCCTTCTGCTGGGGAGCGAGACGAATGGGACGGCCAGAGAAGCCTTTGCGCGTGCGCTTCGGGATCTCGGAGGCCATGTTTTGACTTTAGTGTTTGATGTGCGTGTTGGGAGATGGCGCCACCAATACAATTCTCAGTGACGTTAGTCGACCGCGTTGGCGCATACCGTTCAATACTCATGCAGAATCATTTTCTAGGAACAAAATTACGCCGTGAAATATCACTAAATGAAATTTTCCGCGTCAAATTTTTCGCGACAGGGCGCTGATTTTTTATTTAAATTTTAGGGCGAGCAACGAAACTGATAAGACCCTAATATGTACAGGGTGTTTCAAAACACAATACATTGTTTGCTTCTTTTTTCTCCCGCAGCAAAGAGGATATACACATTTCCGAACGGTGTGTTTGAGCCCAGATATACTGCTGGCGGTCCAGGCCACATGTCAGAAAAAGGTGTAGCTCTTACACCCCTTGTCACATACACGACACCCCAGAACTCCAGTTCGACATACAGCGCACTAACGTCGAACTGACGGCCTTGACTTTTTTGAGAGGCTTGATGATCGTGCAGTGTAACATATGAAATAACGAAAGTATGTATCAATGACTACAGAAAAAAAAAAAATTTATGCGGATGAGCTCTGGGAGGGGGGAGAACAGTTGTCATTGTTCGCAAAATCGAGTCGAGGGCCGTTCGACATCCTTCCTTTCCTTCGTTTCCAGTGAACGTCGAGCAGAAACGCCTCAATGACATGCATTTACCAGCCCTATTTCTCACAGTAGAAGATAATACAGAAAGGGTACGCAGCGTGCATCAGAAAAATGAAGTGGAAACTTTCAAGAGGGGCCAAAAAACATTAAATACAAAACATAGGTAAAAATTGCAGTGAGTGGGTTTTCACAGTCCAGGAGAGTGGCAGAAAATTTCTAGCTGATAGGAGGCGCGAGAGTTGCACGAGCTGTATCAGCATCAGCAAATGGCAGCAGCCAAGGAGCGTTTTTTGGAAAGGTGTATACGGCATGCAAGTTCTACTCTGTTCACGCACAGGCCACTGCATCTAGGAAGCAGGATCGAACTCCCCTTCTTGGAAGGCAGTGGCTTATTCCGCTCAAACACACAATCACATGTTTTTATACAACTTTCGAACCAGCGTCTGCGTGGGGCTGTGCATTCCAGACTATATTTTCCAAAATTGTGGATATCTCGTCAATAAAACAAAATTAAGCCCCAAAACACACAAAGAACGGCCTCCAGCGTTGCCCCCTTCCCCTCTTCTCCCCAAAAGGAAAGAAAGACTGCAAGGGGAACGTATACAGAAATACCAGAGCAGGGCACGCTGACTAAAAACCTGCACCGACGCCAACGGCACTGAACTCGCGGACTCAAGGCCGCTTGTTAATATATTGGAGCTGCTCTTTTCTATTGCAACTCCTTTAATTTTCCAGTTAGAGTCTATGGCTTGGCTGCCATGGGCTTAGCGGAGCAGGGATAGGGCTCTGGGGTAGGTGACAAAGAGGGCGGAGGGAAAGATGCAATGGTGGAAAGGGTAGAAGGAGGCAGAGGAGGAAGCGAGAAAAAAGTGTGGAATGGTCATTGGCATTTAAAGCTTGTTCGTGTGCCACCAAAACTAATATATCATTGTTGCTTGCCAATGTCATGGTAGCTTCACGACAAAAAACTTTTTCGCGTGTCCCAAAAACTTTGTTGTAGGGGGGTTCAACTGTATACCGATGAACCTCGAGAAGTAATCCCCAGGTCAGTTTTATCAAAATCGAGGGGGTAACAAACCCTAAATTGGTGCTGTTCTTCAATAAGAATAATCCAAGCTCCATGGGAAGAATTCTTAATCTATGGCTTTGTTTTGTTTTGCCCCAGGACACAGCCTGCACAGAACTCTTAGTGCAAATGTTTTTTTCTGCAGAAGTTACACCCATTATCTCGTTTGCTTCTTTAGTTGTTACCAGGATGCCTTCTTATCATTCATGTGATGCGCACGTTCCACGGAAGTTGGGGGATTCCATGCACGTGTTCCATTTGCCTCAACATTAGCCCGACAAATGAGCCTTTTGTTTGACACTGAAACTATACACAAAATATTTACCGAGTTTGCAAGAAAAAATAAAACCCAAATGCCCCTGAAACATAAAACCCTAGTTATAAATACACGGTGCCTACAGAGACCCGCTCTGCAACACAAAAATCTGCTAAAGAAGTATTCACACGAGGAAGAAATTCCAGAAATTTCTCCCCGGTGCGCCCATCACATGACGAAAATGTCAGATTTTGCGATGTGGCGCTTTGATGTCAGCGACGCGTCGGAGGGAGGGAGAGATGCTCAGCTGGCACAAACAATCCTGATGTGGCGAAGGATCAGTTTGTTTTCTATCATAATTTTTCGTTAAACTATTTGCTGTGAAATGTAGAGCTTGCTAGATTCGTCTGGAGTGATGTCAAGTGTGGAAACCACTCCATTGGACTGCAAACGCTGACATCCCCCCCCTGGCACTTCATCGGAGTGAACCGTGAAGCTGAGAGGAAAGTGCACCTACTGTCAACGTTACGCACATTCCTTAGTAAACATTGCAAATTCTAGTGCACTCCTTACCTAAAACAGCATGTATGTCATGCAGACGCTCAGCTACTCAAATAAACTAATCTGACACGTTAGATTTTTCACATTAAACTCGCAGGGTGGAATGACTTACGATAATATGTGCTTGTGTATCAGCCAAGGGTCATTTAATGACATTTGATTCTGTGACACTCGGCCAAGAATATGCGAGACGTAATAAAACAAACTGATTGTTTGTGGAATCATCTGTTCAAAAAGGGGTAGAATCAGTCACTTTTAATGCCGTCTTGCGGCGCCTTTCTCCGCTCCCCCCAAGACGAAACTAGAAACGTGAAAAGCGCCCTCTCTCTGAAGTACACAGTAGCAGAGACAACCAGAAAACACGCTGCACCAACTGCAACGTGCGCCGACCCCGCCACAACCCCAAGGTCGTCGCCAAACTCGGGTTCCGAAAACCTCGTCACCAGATAGCTGAAGCCGCAAGCACCGGCCACAATCCACGAAGGCACCAGCCCCGACAGGGGACGGTGGCCGCCATCAGCGTAGTACCCACGGATGAATGCCATGCTGTATATGACACGTGCTCCCATGTTGAAGCAGTTGGCCACAATGAACCCGACGGCGCCAAAACACGTCGTCAGGAAATAGGACGCGGTCAAAAAGACGGCGGAGAACGCGGCCAGACGACGGTTGTGTCCGTCCAGCTCCTCCCTGGTCATCGCAGCGAACACAAAGGCTTCCGTGACTCCGTTTAGGGCGATGAAAAGGATGTAACCGGAGTGCCACCTCAGCAGGGTCGGTGCCAAACCGACGCTCAGCGCCCTTCCGCCGTACAGGTGCAACAGCAGTGCAGAGTAAGTCTGGCCGAAGGTCAGCACAATCAGCCCTACGTGCACCATGAGCTTCAAAAGTTGTTCCAGCACGTGAGCGCTGAGGGCGAGGTCATCCGCGGCTTGGAGCTTCTTGTCCCGCCGGAGCACCTGGGCGAAGAAGTGGTAGCCACTCTCCTCGATCGGCTGGAACACGAACCGCGCCGCGAGCGATCCCAGGTTGTTGACGACGTCGTACACACCCTGCTCGGAGAAGGTGAGGAGGCTGAAGAGCGTCATGACGTAGCGCTCGCCCTCAGTCAGGACCTGCTTGAACAGCGTCTGCTTCATGAAGCTTCGAGTCAGCTTCCAAGTGGCGGCGTCCACCTCCGGCACGGTGCCGTCGAGGAATGGAACGATGCACAGCGGGGAGTCGAAGGGCAGCTTTTCGCCTTCACATTTTCTCGCGGAAAAGTACGTGTAGAAAGCGGCGACGTACAAGCAAGAAGCCGCAATTTGAGATACGGAGAAGGCCCACACAGCGTGCTGCGGGTAGAGGGTGACTAGAGCGGCCATCAGGACGCAGCGTAGGGTCATGGATGCACCTTCCACGAAGACCCTGAGCTTGACGTAGTGGAACGCTTGGCCCACGATGTACAGCGGCTCAGCGAGCATCTCGATCACGACGGCGACGACGATGGCGCAAACGCCCGTAGGGTAGCCAGCCACCAGGGACGGTTCGGGCCGCTCGAGCAGGAAGAGCCAGGCGAAGCCGGCGACGGCACCGACGGAAGCGGACACGGGCACGCAGAACCATGCTAGGCTGATGACCGCGGGCCAGCGAGAAGGCTGTCCGTTGCTGAGGCAGGCGCGTCGAAAAGGTTCTCTGCTCAGGAACTGCACGGTGGTGTACAGCAGAAGGAGGCGGACGTTGACGACGCCCAAGACGTCTTTGGAGACGTGGCGGAGGATGAAGGCGTTGAGCACGAACGTGACGACGCGCAGCGAGACCTGAAGCAGGATGTTGTACGAAGCCGCTTTGGTGGCCTGCTGGACTAGGTTCTTCTTCGTCGTCATCTTGACGGTCGCAGGAGCCCGCCGCGGCCGCTTGCGTGTACACGTAAGCGCACTTGAAACGTGGACTTCCGAGTTATCGTTGATGAACACATAGGCCTCTCGTAGGATTCGATGAAGCTACAGAATGAATACACTCACCTGTGTACGAGACGCGTTTCACATTTTCATCATTATTAGAACATGAAGTCCAGTATCAAAACATCTGGGCCCACGAACCTCACAGCGAAACACAGCGAAACTCGCGAAACGACAACTACGCGCGCGGCCATTTTGAAAAGCGTTGCCAACGTCAACCACTCAAGCTTTGTTGTAGCAAAATTTAGAGAAAACTGCAAACTATCATTCTGAAGCAATAAAAATAATAAGAAAAAGTTGCTAATTGTTTCAATTTATTTTTAAGTTTTGTGTTTATAAATTTTCAATTCAATTGACACTTAAATTTAATTGCAGAAAACACTGCACACGAAGCAAACCTTATTCAGAGCATAGATATTCAACTCATTTATTACGAAATAATATAAACAAAAATGTGACGTCGCAGAGGACACAAAATTATAAACAGAAGTCTCCTGCGTTCTGTCGTTTTGTCCTGAATCACTAGTTTTGTCTCACGCAACGCACGCAACGAGGTCCCACGGTCCCAAGTCAGTTTTGTTTAGAGCATGTCCAGCCATTCCTCCTGGAATCCAAATCAATCCAATGGTAGAGCTGGTAGGGTTCAAAATCGCGTCGGAGCAAGCGTCGCAGGCTGTGGTGGAGTTTTCACGATTATTTGTGGATCGTGCGAAGGACATGAGCGCCTCTTCAGGACGGCAATGCTGGGCGAAAGGTTGTCGAACTCGAGCGGGCAACAGCCGTGGCCTGCAGCTCTTCAGGTTTCCTTCCGACCGCACGCTGTGAGTTGCTGCCCTGTGTGTTTCTTGAGTCGCGTGCCTATCACCTCCTTGAAATGGTAGCTGTAGCTCTGTCGAAAAATGTGGGCGGAGGTTAAATACAATTTTTAAAAAAATTACTAGTCCGAGAATAACGAAACGATTGTTTAGAAAGAGTAGACGATCCGGGTTTGACTGATGGCAAGCAATGGGGCCGGCCACACCAGCCCCCTGTTGCGCTTTTTGGACTCCCACGGGGACTAGGGAGAAGGAAGTTACGTCAACAACGCAGCAAACGCAGATTGGATGTTGATTGGTGATAGTCGCTGATGACGAAGTTCCGCAGAAGAAAACAAAGCTCACTTTTTCTTTGTTTTCTTCCGCGGATATTCGTCATCAGCGACTCTCACCAATCAACATCCAGTCTGCGTTTGCTGCGTTGTTGACGCCACTTCCTACTCCCTAGTCGCCGTGGGAGTCCAAAAAGCTCAACATAGGGCCCCTGGCAGGTGTAAAGTCTTGCGAAAAGGTGACGACACGTTGGAATGTAAACTGAACAGCAAGAATTAATAATGCAAAAATTGGCCACCCATGGCAACGGAAGGAAAGGTGATCAAACGGTCTACAATCGGGACGCTACTATACTCTGTTTCACCTTACGTTGGACCCCGAGCCAAAGCTACGGACTGCCAGAGCCAATCAAGCGCATGCTAAGAAGTGACGTCAGCTTGCTCCTCAAGCGCGTATCAGCCAAGGAGGATAGAAGGGTAGGAGAGGGCATGACGTCGGCCGCGTAGCCTCCACAAACCACGTTCCCTTGACGCCTCGCCTCTTTCTCGTTCTCCTCCTTACCCTCCTCACTTATCAGGCCAACGTGACCACATCACGTGACCGTAGCTAGCCTTCGTCTTGCTATGGCGTACTGGAAGACACCACAGTCTAGCCTTCGATCTGATAAAACCTACCGGACGGAGCGCGCGCAAGCCTGCAAGGAGTCCTTCTACAATCAACCATCCATCTCACACGTGACATGTCACGCGCACCAATTGCGAGAGAGATCTGCGGTCACGCTGGGCACAGAATCGTTTAAACTTTTTATGACTAGGCTTCACCAATACTGCAACGTGCCCCCTCCTAGTACTTCTAACCTCCTTGGTATCAGCGGTACCAGTGTGCGGGTTGCAATGGCGCCGTCAGGAAGGTTTAGGCGGGCTCACTGGGGATGAACCGATCGCATCTGCTTTTTTCGATTAGCATACCGTACTTTGTGTAATGTTCTTCGCTTATTACGGAACGCTGGAGCATTCTGGAGTTGTGAGATCGACGCGCAACGGTTTCGTTGCCTTTCTGTGTGGGATAGGCTTACGCAGATAGCTTTACCCGTCGAGCAGAAGCAGGGTCCAAAGAAGCCTTTCGCTTTACTTGTGGCATACAGAAACCCATCTACACGTTTTAAGTCACTCAACAATTCAGGTAAGTGGTAACAATCGAACTTTGACTTTAACCGAAACGCTCTTGCTTGCTTGGAGATTCGCCACATACTCTTGGGGTGCTATTTTGCGCTTTTTGGACTCCCAGGAGACTAGGGAGAAGGAAGTGACGTCAACGACACAGCAAACACACATTGGGTGTTGATTTCGTTTTCTTCTGTCAACATCCAATCTGCATTTGCTGTGTCGTTGACGCCACTTCCTTCTCCCTAGTCTCCGGGGAGTCCAAAAAGCGCAACATAGCACCCCTGCTCGCATGCAGAACGCGCAGGCCAAAGTTTTAGAAATCGGTAAAGAAAAGTGAAAGTGTGTGTTTTAATTCATAGTTTTTTCTGCAAAACCGTGCGTGCGTTTAACAAGAACTCCTAATGTGACTGCCACGACGTAGGGGGAACGTTCATCAACACTATAGCTCTCGGAGAGCGAGTGACGAATCACGCACGGCGGTATGAAGCTATTTTTCTTTTCTCCAATTCCGCAAAAACCATGCGGCATCAACGAATAAATCTCCGCTTCACGGCACAACCAGACATGTTGTCAATGGATGTTTTCTGTTGCATTCACTACGATGGCCTACCAGCTCGTCCGTCGTGATCCCGGTGAACACAGCCTCCTGAATCCACGAACGTTTCTGAGACGGCACCAACGTGCGAAGGCCCCTTGAGCTTCGAACTGTGCGAATTCGCACCTAGCGATGTTGGCCCCAATTATTGTAGTAAACGTTCAGCTCAACTTGGCGCGCCTCTTTTCCAATTGAGGTTTTAGCAATTGTTGTCTGGAAGCGAGCTGGTGATGGAAGTACCGGCGTCTCTGACGGAGACATGCTTGACGATGCTGCAGCCATTGCGCAAACAACGACAATTTGTCACCTGACATCTTAAACATGGGCAAAAGTATTTGTAAAGTTGAAATGATTGCTTCCAATAAACATTTATCAGAGTTTTACAGAGTGTACCAATAACTGTTAAATAAAAAAACTTCTCTTTGGAACAAACATTTTTTTAAGATCACATCACGAAATGGAAAGCAAACCTGAACCAAATGCATGAAGAAACAAACACAACGGCAGCGTTGCCAACTAAAAGTTTAATTTCTCCGGACATGCTACCTAATTATGTATTAAATATCACGTTTGAAAGCTCTTCTTGAATACAAAAGTTGTTTTTGTGTTGATGGTACACGACACAAAAATGTTAAACTAAGGCTAAAGTATACCCACGCTTCATACTGCCCAAGGTCTTTGATGCACTACTTCGCGATGCGTAGGAACAACTTGTCTGGGTCGCGTCACAGCCCCCAGCCTTCCACTGCGGTCCTACGTAAGGTGAAACGGAGTATAAGCAAATAATTCGGACAACAAGAAACTAGCGGGTGTTTCAAATAGCGGTCAGGCTTTTTAAATGGACCGCAAAAATCGGTTTCCCAACCTATTGTGCTTAGGGATGTCGCGAACCACCCTAGGTTTCGATATTTGCGAAGCGAACTGAGGTTCGATTTCGAAAAATTTTGATATTTTCGTACCGACCGAGGTTCGATTTCGAAAAATTCGCAACTTTTGTCCACAGCGGAGTTTCGAATTCGAAAAGTTCGAAGCTTTCACGGTTTCTAAAATTTCTAATTCGAATATTTCGAATATTTTTTTACTTCAGGTTCGATAAATTCGAAGATTTCGAAATTCTTTGTACAAAAAATTCGAAAACTTCGAACGCTTCGAATTTTTATAGACATGAAGTTCGAGCAATTCGAAGATTTCGAATTTTTTTTTGCATAAAGTTTGAAAAGTTCGAAGGTTTCGATTCTCTTTTAACGCTAAATTCAAAAAAAAAAAAAAAAAAAAAAAAAAAACTTCGATGATTTTGAATTTCTTTCTAATCCAAGTTTTCAAAGTTCGAAGTCCGATTTTCAAGTTTTTCCACAGTTTCAGTTTCAAATAACGTTTTCATGACTCATTGGTTTTCACAAAATCAAGTTTAGAAAAGTCCGGGTGTGATATCTAGATTCTGCGAAGTTGGTCAGGCAATTAAATGAGACGACGAGTGTCCCGGACGTGCTAGAATATTTGCCAGTGCAGAATTGTGACCGCCAGCCCCGGGGGGGGGGGGGGGGGGGGGTCTTTAACCTGCATCACGCAGTAGTGATCACACTAACACACTGTTTTACGAGACTCTTACAGTTAGAAACGGTCAGGGGCGAGCAGGAGGTTGAGGCTCAGAAAAACCGTGAAGCGACCTGGCAAACTAGCTCGCCACCCCTTGCACGCTGGTAGTAATCCGATCCGGTGAAGTTTATAATTGTCCTGGAGGTTTATTTTCTGGGACGGAGGAATCGCCTCGCAAAAAGCACCAAAGCTGACACAACTCGAGGTCGAGGAGCGTTCTACCATACAAGTGGCGTCGGAAGAGGAAAAACAGGGGGAAAGAGGGTAGCGGGGGGGGGGGGGGGGGGGGGGGCTTCAGCCTCCTTCTCTTCTTGCAGGTATTTCGGACTGTTACAGAAAACAATACGGAGAAAGAGGGCGTGGTCGAGCTTATTTTAATCTGAAATTATTTATGCATATGTATAGCTACTGTCGCTCTTCACTGCATAAAAGGTTGCGTAGATGGTCATTGTTAGAAACTCGTTGTCAGAAGGCACTGCTCGTCACATGCTTAGTGGTTCAGAAGTTCAAAGCTGTCTTTTCGACCTAAACACCTGTGCCGATAGTAACAAAATAAAAAAAAAAAAAAAGAATAAATGCGGGAATAAAAAGCAGGAGAAAAAAAAAAATTATCAAGAATTCGTCGAAAGTGTTCTATTCTTGCATATTCAGAGGTTCAGAACTTCGAAACAAGTTTCTTTTACCAAAATGTGTACAGGCTAAAAGAAACACGTCCCAAGAACGTGAAACGAAAAAAAAAAAAAAAAAAAGTTTTCTTTTAATGACGTGCTGAACTTGAACACTACTAGAAATCTTCTCCCATGAGTTAATTTATTCCTTAACGTGAAAAAACAATAAATATATTATTTTGTATTCTGCAGATGGCAATGATATGTACTGTCTGTGGTGTTAATTTAAATGCGATACCTCAAACAACTTAGACGAAAATAAATATCAAGTTTAGGTCATAATTGCATGCAGATACATGTTTGGACATTTCTTCGAAACTCACGTTGAATAACAATAATCACATCTTAAGACGGCACTTACCTAGGCTATACATAGATCATTCTTAAAAAAGTATAACTTATCTACCATGAATAGCTCCGGCTGCAGCGTGCTTCAAATCTGGCACAAACGATAATCGTCAAAAACCCGTCGTCCTTCCTCGCCCCTTCGGGGATTTATTTCTTTAAACCTAAGCATGCCAGAACATTGAAATAAACGCCATTGTCTTTCGTAAGGAACGCAGCACCGCGTGTAAAAGTTCGAGAAAAAAAAAATTACGAATGTACCCCACTACTTGAAATCAAATGAAACCGTCCGCCGGTCTTTCGAAGTTCGACGAACGTCGAACTTTTACCCTAAAAGTTCGAAGTTCGTCGAACTTCTGACTTTTCAGAAATCGAAAGTTCGACACTTTTCGAATTCTCTTGATAAATAAGTTCGAAATTCATCGAATTTTTTGGTCAGTCAAGTTCGAAAGTTCGACAAGCATCGAACCTTGCAGCGCAATAAATTCGAAAGTTCGAAAAAGATCGAATTTTTTAGCGTAATAAGTTCGACGGTTCGAAAAGCGTTGAACTTCTTAGCTTAACAAGTTCGAAAATTCGACCTCAGTCGAATTTTACGATATAGACAATTCGAAAAATCGAAATCTTTCGAACCTTTCGAACCGCTTGATTCGATCATCGAAACTTCGATTCGAAAAAAGTTCGCGGCATCCCTAATTGTGCTATGATTTTGTGCAGCGTTGCCGGCGGTGTATTTTTTTCTATAAAATTTGCAAAGATCGAACTTACCGGAGGAAAAAGTAAAAAGATAAAAAGGCTTCACCCCTATGAAAACACAGCGAAGTCACCGGTCTTCAAACCATAGGGCGCCCTATAGACCGACGCGCTGTTTACGAACAAGCCTGCGTTTGCCCACACCAGGTGTGGGCACTGCGCTTGGGCAGAAACCGAGTTCGGGAGAAGTGAAACGTCTGCGCATGCGCAGTGCCGTCGACAGCGCCACCGCAGCTGCGTGACGTCAGGGCCGCGTGTTGGTCTATAGACCATTCCACTTAGCGCTCTCAGGATGGCGCCATTTTGTTTGACCGTAGTGCCATCTCCCTACATCTGGGAAGTTGAGCTGGTTCGGTGAGTAAAACAAAAGAGCAGGCACGCGCCTGATTCCGCCAGCAGACGACAAACCGAGAGATTGCCGCTCTCCATCTTCAGGCTGTACCGGTGGGCTGTACCGAACATCGAACTCTCGCTCGTGGCTGCCATTGTGAAGGGGTTCACGTTCTTAGAATATTTATAGCCACTCCAAAATAAGCCTATAGCGTTTTGTTATTTTATTTCAGAATCAACTAGTGTTTCTTTGTTCCGTTACTTCCATAGCAGTGGAGTCAGCCGGCAACTCAACCACTGCATCTATTGCGTAGGAAAGCATGTTTTTATTTATTATTCCAGACTCCAACTCATTGTCACTAAAGGCCTACAGCAGTACAAACTTTGTATAGTAACAAAGCCACAGCAACTAGATTTACTTTTTGCCGGAGGACCAACCACTCTGACATAATTTTTCCATTTCTTTTTTTTTTTTATTTGCACCCAGGTAACCGCGCAGTTGGACCTGGTTAGTCTTTTTATCGAGCATAGCACTATATGATAACTTTCATATTAAAATCCGCGCATCTGCGCTTGAAATTTCCAAAATGACACGATTTTAAAGCGAATCTGAACACCAGCCGGATGTTAGGTATAGCCCACTAGGCGGAGCAGACGACACGCGGGGTGAGAGGGGGAGGGCATTTTTTCTCTCTCCGCTCTTCCTAGTGGAACGGTCTATACACCAACTCATGTTTACAAACAACCCGGAGCACCCCTAGTGGATGCCACCGGCGCCTTCGCATGCATGATGGAGTGTGAGAAAGAAGCTCGCTGTCGCCCATAAACAAACCGATGAAATGCGATCTTGTCGGCGTCGGTGTGAGTGCCCCTGCCTTTTTTTTACTTTCAACTTGTTGATTCTATGTCTTCCTGGCATTGCCTGACTACTTGAGTGGCCTAAGCGAAATTACCGAGGCTCGTTACACCGCAAAACTTCACGTGAATAATGTGACATGCGGCGATTCATTTCGCGTGGACACCACAAGAATACTATATGCTAAAGCCTGATTTGCATGACGAGATTTCGCTCACAATTTTCAGTCGCGACGTCGCTCGGGCTCAAAAGCGTGAACCGTGGCTGAGATAATCGACATCGAGACTGAAAATCGCAAGCAGAATCGAACCAATTGAATCCAGCATAACAAGTTTGTGATGGCCACTGGTAAGGATGATAAACATCCCCTTGTATTTCGTTTTTACACCGAGCCTGCTTACCCCAACCAACCTTCAAACTTATGTCTTTTGATGCCTGCATTTACTTCTTATCGCAATTACCGCGCCAATGTTTGGTCTATGGGCCGGTGTCGTCTGAAAGAGCAGACGACAGTTTGAACGATCAGGTGGCCATTTGAACTTGAAGACGCACTGGGCGTAGTCCGCAGGTGGTCCGTACAACTTGTCGGTTTTTCCGCACTCATATTGGAACAAAACAAATAAATCTGATGACCACAAGTATCCGTGAAATCAACCCAAAGTGCTTTCTGCCCGAGCATTCGTGGTTTGACGGTGTCTGGTTTTCTCTTTTCATGGGCACATATCCACATTCTCTGACGAACCGAGCACATGAAAACCGATCTTCAAACCTTTCTTGACTCTTTTGGTACTGCCCCAGTCACGGTGTTTGACGAGAAGGCAGGTTTTTGTCTGGTTTGCTTCAAAACAATGCAGAAATGGACGTCCCACATGGTGACTTCTGCCCACAGCCCCAGACCGGAAGTGCGATCGACGCGCCACCACTGCGCCGCGACAATACAGAGTTGAGTTGGTGTATTGTTTGAAGACCGGTTTCTTCGCTGCGTTTTCATAGGAGTTAAGCCTTTTTTCTTTTTTACTTTTTCCTCGGGTAAGTTCGATCTTTGCAAATTTCATAGAAAAACTGCACCACCTGTGGGCAACGCTGCACAAAATCATAGCACGATAGGTTTAGAAACCGATTTTTGCAATCGATTTAAAAAGCCTAGCCGCTATTTGAGACACCGGGTAATTGACCCCATAAGTGATGACGTCACAACATGGCACTGTGCTACAAACAAACCGTTGCTGTACTCCGCGACAACTTTTCATGGCAATGCAGTGAAAGGTACAGGCCCTCGTCCCCTCTCCCATTTTGAGTGTACGAAGGCTCTCCTCCTCTCCCCGGAAATGGGGGAGAGGAGGAGCCCATACTAAAGTTTCACAACCAATTTCGTTTTGCTAGCAGATGACACTATGGCTTCGCAGGTTCTGCAGTTCTTTCTGAGGGGGTATGCGACTGCGTTGAATGAAGTTGGTGACGATCGACCAAACTTCTCTTCCGGGACTGAGCTTTTTGTGAGATTTCGGAAGCCCAGATGCCCGTACAGTTTTGATAGACGCTCGAGGTGCACAAACGTCTGCCCTTGGAGGTTTCGCAATATTTGAAAAGGGTCAAAACACTGGGAAGCCGAATTACGTATGGTGACGACATGAAGTGTTTCAACATTGAAGTGCAGGCCAGCACATGTTTGAAGAGTTCCGTCGGCACAGATGTTGCTTTGTACACATTTGTGTGATGAAACAAACTGTACGTGACAGATGTATAAGCTACCCCATGTTATTATCCAGCTTCCTTGCTATTTGGGGTATTACTGAATACAAAAGAATCGGCAAGATTTTTTTCTCAGTGCAATGATTACAAGCAGGTACGAAGTACGCACCCATATTGCGAGCTTGGAAAACGAAATTTGCGGTCTCAAATTGTTCATGTTACAGTCCAAATAACTGCTCCTTTGTCACAATGCACGTCAACTGCAAATTTAAAAAGAGGTTCCTGGCGCTGATATCTTGTTCTGAAGAGATGCTTGTCTCGCTCTATTTCTAGAAGATCTCCATACATGCAATGATTTTCGTCAGACGGTGTCCTGTATGGCACGCAAGTACTATTTGTTTTTATAAACCGGACAAGTTTTCTTATTAGGCCTGAGATGTTTCGAACAAATAGGAGATCAAAAGATCATATCATTATGCAAACGATTTGAAGTGCTGCAGACGGCATACTTCAGCCATTCTGTATGCACTCGTCACGCTTCATCGTTTGCAGCAGGCACCTCGAGACGTCTCAGGGACTGGAAGTTGCCCTCCCAAATATTTTAGAAACTGATGATTCTCGGCAAACTTCCGTCGTGGTAAGTGTGAAAGCTAGGCTCCCCAAATCTATTTTTTTACGTGTTTAAATTCCACGTCCGGTTTCTGACCGAATGTTCTTTCCAAGCGAAATCCTGTCCCACGTATTTGTCCATAACAATGCCCCTAACGACGGTTTGTTAGGAGCGGTGAGGTCACACTTAGGGAGTCAATAATCGGGCATATAGGCCACAAGAAAACTGTAGTAATATAATTTTGTGTGTCATTTCGAGATGGTCCACTAGCCTGGTTTGATTTACCTGCACCTCTTGCACCGGTGAAGAAACGTAGTCCACTGTACTTCCGGTAGGTGTATTGAGATACTACTGGAAGTATACCGCCCTACACTTTTCTGCACCGTTGCAGGTGAATCAAACGAAGCTACTCTACGGTTCTGCACGCAGTGCGTGCGTATGACGCCATGTTGTAAATAAAAACTGGGTAGCAAGCTGAGCTCGACATTGTTCTGCCTCGAGAATTTGCAAGTTCCAAGAAACCAGAGAACCTTTTTTGGGTCCACTCACCGGGTTTAAAGGCTAGTCTCAACGACCACTGGCGTCCCTGCCAACCCTAACCAAGTGGACTGTTGATTTCGATATGTGCAGCCTGTGTATGCACAATTTCAGACGCTGCTGGCGGCCAAGTTCTCGCCTTTTCCCGCTGTTTTTTGCGTTTCATGGTGTGTGTATTTTCCCAGAGACATTGATAAGGCATTGTTCTTCATCTAAGACAAAACTCAAACTTTTCACTATTTTTCGGAGTATGTGCACGTCAGAGCGACTGCGACTGCAATGTTTGTTTTATTTGACGCTGAGTTTTAATGGCACTGCCCGCTCAGCCGTGTCAGTTGTTTAGCTGTGGAAATGTTTAGCTGTCGAAAACAATTTACTACACAATATAGCCAAAAGGCATGCATGTTTCACGCGCACAAATAACACGATTACCAATCTACACAACAGGACTTGGACATGAAATTTAGGATGTGTCAACATTCCAACAATATATTGCAAGTACCACTCAGTGCAGCGTTATCCGAAAAGGAATTATATGAGAAATATCTCAGATAACACAGCACAACAATGTTGACGAGACTGTCCCATCTCAACGAACTGACTGATTTCGAGAGGACATAGTCTTGAAACATGTTTTGAGGACAGTTTCTTTTTTACAGCACCAAGGTAAAGGAATGGGTGCGACTGGTTTGTTTCCCACGCCAACCCGAACGGCTATTTTTGGTGATGACTGAGAAGGTCTCTACGTAGATTATCTCTGGTAGTGGGGAAACTGTTGTCATTGTGCACAAAATTGTATCAAGGGCAGTTTGACGTCTTTCCCTTCCTTCGTTTCCCATGAATGTCAAGCAGAAACGCTTTAATGGCATGCTCTTACCAGCCTCATTTCTCACTTGCTGAACAAATTTTCTTTTTTTACCATTCTGGAACTTCATGTTTGTTCCTCCATTCATGGACTTTGCACCCTTCAGCACATTCTAAGTTCATTCTAGAAGACTTGGCTTTCATACCATTCCTTTGGGCCAGCACCTTTGAGCCCTGACCTTTCCCATGGCAGTTAGCTCACTGACATTCAGTGCAAAGACTTCTCACTAACCCCCAACCCCCCCCCCCCCCCCCCCCCCCCAAAAAAAAAAAATCAATATTTGTCTAAATATTTTTGATCAGGTTGTCTCTCCAAATTTACACTAACACCATGACAAACTTGCAGATGCAAGTTTGTTATAGGGTGGGGAAAGTAAATAAAGTAAAGTTGCTCCTTTGAGTTTAACGAACAAATTGCTTAAAAGAATAAAAGAGCTGCATGGGGTCAGTGGCAGGCGGCAGGACCACGCTAGGCATCAAGTTGGATAGATAAAAGACAGCACATAGGGATAGTTGCAAAACAACAAAATTTTATACAAGGGCCCAGCGACCCACTGCTCTGCCAAAGGAAGGCTACTAAGCATTTTACCCAGAAAGCTGAATTACAGACCCAACGAAAGAGGGAAAAAGAAATCCCATTGAGTACAAATTTTGCACACTTTCCAAATACTGACGCCAACACTCGGTCAGCGAGGGTTAGAAAAGTTGCTACGAAAGTAATTCTATGCCGCCCGCAAAAGTCGGACAAGACTGCAGCCACGGACAAACGGGGAGATTCATAAGTGTGAGAGCTCACTAGCACTCCTTAAGTGTGCACCTTTGGGTAAAGTCCCTCGATGTTTCTTAACGAAAAAATATCCAGGGACATTACTTTGGGGCACTTGTCTGTGTCTTGTGATAGATGTGGCTGCTGCTCCCCTCAGTCTATAGTCGGTGACAGGTCAAGAACGAAGTGGAAACTCCTCCCCTCTCTTTCCACTTTAGTAGTGCAAACGCTGGAGAGGAGGCGGCTTCCTCTCCATTGTTTGCTCCGCTGAAGTGGAAAGAGGTGGGAGGAGCCTCCACTTCATTCTTGACCTGTCACCGGCTATAGTGGCGTAACAATTTTGGTAAACCATCCTTATAGCTCAGCCATGGTCACTGACAGGATGAGGACGGCAGGGAGATACTGCAGTTGGCCCACATTCAGTGCAACCTTCCTTACCTTCGATGACACTTTGGTGTCACCTGAGCGTACAGCGCACCCAGGCAAAGCGTACTGGAATCCGAGCCTCCCAGAGAGACGCCTTCCGCTTATTGTCCTGTCCCCAACTGCAGGGAAATTCATGAAATATTTGACATGAGGTCGACCGATTTTGAGGAATGGCTTGGTGCAGAGCCACTTGCAATTTGAAATGACATGTTTCAGCTTGTGAAAGGACAGGTCATGTTCGCTAGACGGTACATTCTCCGCAATGTGGGATGGCTTAGCAAGGCACCTGTCCCACCATGATCTATTGGGGCAAAAGATGAGTTTGGAATCTGTGAAATGTTTCTGTCCTCTTCGTCTTGCCTGTGTTTTTCACGCTCCTTTCTATTCTTTGTCACGTATTGACCCGCCCAACTACAGACGTTCACACTGTCGGCGAAATTCAAAGGTGCGAAAAAGCCGGGAAATTGTTAGGCTCTTGTCGGTTAGAAAGTACAGTAGGAGCCAGAAAAACTCCCGCAGACTTCTTATTTCAAGACGCAGTTCCTCCAGCATGTGTTTTGAACCCTGCGTACGAGTCTTAGTACTGCCAAGATTCAGGAGTGTTACTGGAAAATCAGGAGCCACGGATGCTCCAAACACGAGTCCAGATCTATTTGGGCCTGCAGGAAGATTCTATTCACATACCCAACATATCGTTGTTGTTGCGGTTAATTCTGAATGTCTTCATACCACTAAATCAGCCGGAATATTCCGCTAAAATAGTCGGGCAAAGCCTCGGAGAGTTGAAGGACGGAGAAACGTAACTTGCGGGAGGCATTCTCTAGCTCGCCCTAGGTCGTAAGGGTAGAAAGGGTTCTGGCAGCGGATTTATGCAACACCACCCAGGTTTGAGACCCTCGCATTGCTTCTCCTCCACAGCAGGAAACATTGCATTTTAGTGGATGACAGGTCAAGAGCCCGGTAAATGCTCTGCCTCCAGTGCGCACTTGTTGCCTTCCCCCAGGCTTTGCCTGAACGTGCAACAAGCGTTGCAGTAACCAAAGGCAGAAAGCTTGTGCACGAGGCTGCCTACAATGGTAGTTGAAACACTGCCAGCTCTTAGCCGTGCCCACAAGGTCACGTGAGTTTGATAATGGATGGGGGGGAGGGAACGAAACAGCCATGCCGTCTATAATCGGATCATTAAATCTGGTTCACAGATTTGCGTTCGAGCGTGCTCCAATGCACTATGCTCACTTGTAATTGCTTACGATGAGAGAACAGCACAAAAACAGTTGGTGCGAAAGACGAAGGACAAGTAGACGAGTAGACGGGACAAGCTCTACGTTCAACTAATGTTTATTGTAAAGATAGAGAAAGAAAAGGACGAGGTTCAGAATTACAACTGAAGGGAGAAAACAAAAAGGGAAGTCGGGGGGGGGGGCCTATTGTAGACGAAAGAAATTGTCATAATATGAGTTGGTGGCCTAGTTGGTAAAACACCACTAAAACAGTTAGTGTAAAAGACAAGAGACTAGTTGAAAACTGGACAGGATTCATGCAGAAAAAAACAATTAGTTTGTTGTTTAGACAGCAGGAGTCTAGTCCGGATGGATGGATGGATAATAACGAATGTACCCTTTAGGATGGGCGGCAGCTTGCGTCACCTAGCCTAGCCAGTGTATGGCAACATTGTTACCCACTGTAGATGAGAAATTTAGCCAGTATTAGCCTGAAATCTTGAAACGGGTGAGGACATGCCAGAAATAAAATATGAGATAACTATAGTGCTACGACCCATTATGTGTTCCTACATGTTTGCTAAATTTTGTCTGTAAATGGTGCGATAGTTTGGTGGGTAGATTGATTTATTCGCGGGACCCTTGGATCTCCCCCTTATTCGGGAAGGCCACCATGTCTGATGGGCCGGCGACATACTTCGCCCACCTTCCCAGGTGGTGCGGCATCCCCTTGCATGCACTCCCAGACGCGACCCCCTCTTCGTTTCGCGCGTCAGTTTCCTCACCTACTTTCCGCGTTTCAAGCACGCGCTTTCGAGACGACGACGCCTATGGCACTCCTCGCTTCGTTGGAGTCTTTGACACTGATCGGAGCAGCGATGTGAGTGGTTGTTATTGAGCGATGTTGGAAGCTGGACTGACCCGCCGACAACCAGCGCCAGCGACGATGACGACATCGTCGGGGACAAACTGGCCGTCGTCTGTGACGATCTCGCACATAAGAGCACCCGGCCGTGAAACTATCCACTCGCAAAACCATTGCTTCCCGTCGCATAGGATTCTTTGGAACCGGAACAACTAAACCGGTGGCTGTTTCTCCTGTACACTCCGACCTCCAACCACAGAACAGACTTTTGCACGACATTTGGGACTGTTTTCGCGTTAAGAGCTATGCAAGCGTTCTTTTGACATCCAACACATGTGACCGGAGAGGAAACCAGCGAGCCGAAACTAAAAGACACAGGGATCGGTGGCCGAGTGGTCTAGCGCACACCAGCTCGGAGCACGTGGAGCGAAAGCTCGCGCTGCAGAACCCAGGGATCCTGGGTTCGAGCCCCACCCCTGCCCGTTTCGATCTGGATGAGCATCGTACCGGTGTGCGGTCGTGTATCACTACTGCATGACGCACGTTAAAGACCCCAGGCTAGCGGTTTGTACCGCACTGGCTAAATTTCTCATCTACAGCTGGGAGACTCGTCGCCCCTGTGAGGCAGACCAAGTTCTAGGCTGTATAAACACACACACAACCCAATTTTTTTTTTGACACACGTGAAGCGAACATCTAGTGAATTAGCCGGGCACACATGCATGCTGGGCGGAAGGTGAAAGGGCGGGGGGCGAGGGAGAGAGTAGTGTTGCAGTAGCCAAATAGCGCGAGAGGGTGCAATTAAAAATTCATTTTTCAATTTTGAGGCTTTTGGTTTTAGAAACTAATATACACCCTTACACTAAATTTCATAACCATGCGCCAAATAGTTACGTTGATATAAAATATTTTCAACACATTGTGAGGCAGTAACAAAGTAAAGGAGTTCAATGTTTGAATAGTATCCATAATAACCCTGAGACGAAGGAAAAATAAAAAAACAGACAGTACAACGAAGTCTCTAACACAGCTTGAAAATTTATTTAACAACCATCGTCTTATATACACCCGTCACCGACCTCCACAACAGTTCAAAAGACCTCCTCGCCCACTTCATAGAGTACCCTCACCCTCAACATAAACCGACAAACGCACACAAAACAACCACGCCCAAAACACAAAGGGACACCAACTCGAAAAGGGAAAGCAGGAACTTCCGCAATTGACAACGTCAGACCGAACCAAACATCACCTATAAACTCTTTTGTTCCCCTATCAGAACACAAACAAAATTGAAAAAAAAAAAAAAAGAAAAAACACCCAAAGGAAGAGAAGAATCCGAACCACGAAAGCAGCGACCCAACACTTAACAAAAAAAAAAAAAAATTATAAATTTAGAAACTTTTTTGTTCCCTTATCAAGAGATAATGAAGGATGGCTGATACAGTTTCCGAAGCTTAAAATACGTAAAGTTTCCTTTAACACTCTCGTATGGCTATTTTTTTCTCTATGTACGACTTCTGTACCCTCCCACTCTGGTACACAGTTGTTACACTCGCCTACATGTTTAGCAATTTCAGAGTTCGGTGCATTATTTTGAACTGCCCTTTTATGCTCTAATATACGATCATTTATACATCGACCAGTCTGTCCCACGTAGGGGTTTGTGTTTTGGGCGTGGTTGTTTTGTGTGCGTTTGTCGGTTTATGTTGAGGGTGAGGGTACTCTATGAAGTGGGCGAGGAGGTCTTTTGAACTGTTTTGGAGGTCGGTGGCGGGTGTATATAAGACGATGGTTGTTAAATAAATTTTCAAGCTGTGTTAGAGACTTCGTTGTACTGTCCGTTTTTTTATTTTTCCTTCGTCTCAGGGTTATTATGGATACCATTCACCAGCTCGCCTGTGTTTTTTACCTTTCTTCACAATGTTTGAATGCATTTTTCTCAGTTCTACTTTTTGCTGCAAATTTCGTACGAAGGAATCTTTTGTTTGAAGGTAAAATTATTCTGATACCACAATCAAGATGTTTCTGAACTGAACTTTACTGGGGGGAATCGGGCTATCTACTTTATTTTGTTTTACATTAAAGTCCTCATTGAGAAAAAAACTATGTTTTCAAAAATTGGCATAGGACAGATATGCATCTCATATTTTGAGGTAATCACTCTTCCTGAAATATTTACATTTAAGTTATAAAAAACTAGATAGCCCGAAGTCCCACATCCCCCACTTTATACTCAAGCAGTTAAAATGGTGCTTAATAGCTTCATTTGCATATCATAGATTTCTTAATGAAGAGTGACACATCTTATGCAGGTATGTAAAGTTGTCCTAGAGAGCTGAAAGTTTGCACAGTATATTTACATCTGAAGTTAAATCTCCCTTGCAAATTTCATTCCGATCACTTGAGTAGTTCAAAAGTTCAACCTCTAGCCAGTGTCCCCCCTTAAAGGGATACTGAACCGAAGTTTCGAGCTCGCAAAACAAGGTGGGTCAGATAGACGGGACGCTGCTAAACCCAAAAACATCACTCATACAGCGCTATCTCTAATGGATTGCCGTTCTTTTGGAAAAGAATTGCGCGATTGAACGCGGCCGACAAGACATGTCACGTCACGATTTTCATTCCCTCTCCTCCTCGCTACGTCCCGTCGAGCTGGGGATACGAGGTGAGGAGGAGAGAAGCGAGGCCGTTTCCCCTCATTCTCAAATTTTCCAGGAGAACAATGACGTCAAGGACCTCGCTTGACCGCGCCCTTCTTCTCCAAAAGTATGGCCATCCGTTTGAGATACCAATGTACGAGTGATGTTTTGAAGTCAGTGTTTCTGCGGCCTTATTTCGCAAGGTCCAAATTTTGGTTCAGTATCCCTTTAAGGGTTAGGGTCGATATCAGTAGTAATATACGACTGCGCTCCGGTACGACACTCGCTCAAATTGAAACTGGCCGGGGTGGTGATTGAACTGTACACTACAAGCGCTTCTTTAATTAAATTGTCATTTTAATGAAAAGATGTAGAAAAAAGGACGAGGTTAAAAAAAAATGAAAAAGAGAAAATAGAAAGGATTGAAATGGGGCCTATTCTGGATGGCCTAGTTGGTTAAACATCACAAAAACAGTTAGTGCTAAAGACAAAGGACAAGTACAAGACTGTATAGGACAAGCACTAGTTTCAACATGCTGGCACACTAGTGCCATCTATCAAATAACCTTGTAAACACTTTCAGTCTGTGCGAAGTCTGAAAGCAAGCCTTGTAGGTACCTGGGTGGAGTTGATTTACGGTGTGGTCTCCCCGTACATTACAGGCTGAAGCAATGGTGCCTGAACAGTGGACGCAGTGAGCTGTTGTCTCAAGACCGTGCCTCCCTCCACCAGGGTGGGGCAGCCTTGTGCGAGAGGCACTTCAAGAAATCTCAGTTCATGCCCCTGGAGCCCAAGCAGCTGCTCTGGAATGCAGTCCCTACAGTGTTCCCCTTGCCAATGACTGTCTCAAAACAACAAGGTTGGTAGAGCGGGGGTCACAATGCAGACTTGTCGGTTGCTAACTTGCGTGGCGCGACAGATGGATGGTATTGACTTATATTTAAGGTTCCATGTTTTTTGGAGTTTATTTTTCAACCAAATTCGGAGCGTGTTTTTCTGAGTTTATTTGTTCCCTTAAATTTGGAGTCTATCGGAGTTTATTTTTGTTTGATTTCCAATTGTCTGAAATTCTGAGTTTAATTTCACATTGTTTCCTATTACAACTAAATAAATAAAAAAGATATAAATGTAAACGTATGCTAGAAAAAAAAAATGTGCTGCTGATTGAATTGATTGATTGATTATTGGGTGTTTAATGGCGCAAAAAGCAACATAGGCCATGCTGCGCCAAAGAAATAATTAAAAGGCTCTATAGTAAAAGGAAGGAATTACTATGCAGAGGATCTATAACTGGTGCAGGTAGCCAGTTTTTTTAAGAAAATCTAAAATATGACCAAAAGGAAGTAGGGGTTCATCTCCCAGTAAGAAGACTGGATGAAATGGAAGATATCCAGAGAGTGAAGGGAAACTTGTTCGACGTTCTCGATCAAAGAATTTGCAGTGCCATAGAATATGCAGTATAGTTAGCAATTCACCGCAATGCTCACAGACTGGGCTGTCCTCACCACAAAAAAGGTGTTGATGGGTGACACGTGAATGTCCAATTCTCAAACGACGCATTAAAACTTCATGGTGACGGTCTCTATGGTGCGAACTCTCCCATACCTCCAAACGTGGTTTGATGACATGTAGCTTATTATTTATTTCTTTGTCCCAGTCTTGCTGCCAGGCATAATAAATTGCTTTTTTGAGAACTGGTTTAAAATCTTCTTGAGGCAGCTGAACGGGTGTTTCCAGAGCATCCTTAACAGAGGCTGCTAGCCTATCCGCCTTCTTATTACCTGAAATTCCCACATGGCTTGGTACCCAGCACAGCTTGATATTGTATCCCATTTGGAAAGCCAGGTTTAACTCTACCTGTACTTGTTGCACGAGCCAATTCTTAGAATCATTGAGGGAACAGAGAGAGGATAGCACTCTGGGAGTCCACAAACAAGATAGCTTTCCTGATGTTGTTACCTAATATATATTCAATGACCATGAGCACACCATAAAGTTCTGCAGTAAAAATGCTGGCAACAGAGTGAAGCCGTCGAGCTTTTACAAAGTGTTCTGAATACACGGCCGAACCGACAAAGTGTGGAGTTTTTGCACCATCAGTGAAGAATTGTGCATGGTCCTTATACTTAGCTTGCAAGGTCATAAACTCTTGCTGAAGGACTAGTGGTGCAACAGTTCGCTTATTGTATTTCGCTAGCGACCAGTTACAGGTATAGTCCACCGCCTTCCAAGGAGCAATGCTTCGAACTCTCGTCATCAAGCTACGCTCAGGAAGCGCAAGCTGCAGGGATGCAGACATGCATTGAATGCGGAAGCTTAAAGGCCATACTATACTTGGCTTGTTCTCAAAAAGACGTAAAAAAGGAGATACCTGCAAACAACGGAAGGATGGGTGTTCAGGGTCAGATTTGACTTTATAACTATAGCATAGGCTGAGGAACTGTTTTCGCTTTTCTAGTGGCATTTGGTACGTCTCTGCATACAAACTCGGGACAGGCGACGTTCAGAAGGCCCCCGTGGCAAGTCGAAGTCCAAGGTGATGCACAGGATCTAGCATTTTTAAAGATCACGGTCGTGCCGAGCCATATACAACCGCATCGTAGTCGAGACGGGAACGAACCAGCGAGTTGTAGAGTCGCAGGAGGCAGCTCCTGTCAAAACCCCAGGACATGTGTGCAAGCACCTTGAGAACATTGGCAGATTCAAGACACTTTCGCTTCAGTTCTTTTAGATGGGTCTGAAAAGTGAGCTTCTTATCAAAAATAACACCCAAGAATTTGTGTTCATGCCTAACGGTTACGTCAGTGCCATTCATCTGCAAGCTGGGATCTAGTGACAACCTTCGACGTAATGAAAAAGGCACGCACACTGTTTTTTCTGGTGCAAACCGGAAGCCATTTTCATCGGCCAACTTACTCATCCTATTTATTGCTATCTGCAATTGGCGCTTACAAATTGACAAGTTGCATGAGGAGAAAGCGATCTGGACATCGTCTACGTACAATGAATAAAAAACTGATGGTGGTATAACTGCAGCGAGGCTGTTGATCTTAATTGCGAACAAGGTAACACTCAAGACACCTCCTTGTGGGATGCCGTTTTCCTGTGTAAAAACATCGGAGAGCGTGGATCCCAGGCGGACCTGAAAGAAACGGTCTGTCAAGAAGTCCTTTAAGCAACGCAGCATGCGACCACGAACACCGCACCTATACAGGTCCTGAAGTATTCCGTACCGCCATGCCGTATCGTAAGCTTTCTGTAAATCAAAAACGACAGAAACGCAATGCTGCCGGTTCACAAAAGCTTCACGCACGAAAGTCTCCAACCGGACAAGGTGATCTAAGGTTGAGCGACCTCTTCTAAAACCACACTGGTTTTTATCGGAAATTTTCTTTTGTTCTAGAATGTATACTAGCCTTCTGTTTATAAGTCGTTCATAAATTTTTCCTAGACAACTAGTCAGTGCTATAGGCCGATAACTTGCTGGTAGGGAAGCGTCTTTGCCAGGCTTCAAGATGGGAATGATGTGTGCTCTCTTCCAGCACTGTGGAAAACAAGAAGCTTCCCATAAATGATTAAAGGGACCATGAAATGATTTTAAAATCGAGTTTCATCCACCGCACGTCGTGAAAGGTGTGAAAAGAAACACAAAAATAGGGAGCCAAGAAAAATTATTTGCTATAGAACTTTTCAAAGAAAACCGGACTCTTCTGCGCCTTCCTTCCTTCGCCTGTTCACTACGATGCATCCGCGGAAATGGAGCACGTCAGCCAAATCCAGGTCGCCTATTGGGTAAGAGCCTACCTCACCAGCACCGCGATCGTAAACAATAAATAGCCGGCGAATGTTTCCTAAAAGTTTTGTTAAATAATATTCAGATCCACATTTTGTAGCATAATTAGAGATGTGTGGCGAAAATTGCCAAATTTGATAATGCTGAGAGCCAAGCGCCATCTATCGTGTGGTAAACGAAGCAACTACTGCGCGTGCGCAGTAGGGCAGGGCCGACAGTTACTTGGGTGGCGGCGACCGACGAACGTTTATTTTCTTTGTTTTCCTTCCTCTCAAAACTTTGACTGACTGAACGTCTATTTTTCTACGTGTTCTTCCCGCCCGTGCCGACTTCAAGCAGCAAGAAAACAGTACTTAAAACAGACCACGACAAACAAGAACGCTGGATCCACCGACTCCGACGAAGCGAGCTGCTCAGAATATAGGCCTAGCAGGCATTCCGACTCGGCGCTGCGTTGCTTCGTCGCAAGGCCGTCTGCCTACGACCGGCTGGCGTGCTAAATGGAATATGCCCGCGCGACCCTTGTGGGCCCTTCCCGTATTATAGTTTGATCGCTGACCTCAATTCTAGATTAAGAGGTGAGGTCAATCTCTTCCCCTTGTTTTCCGAGGCAGTGTTGACGAACACTCGTCGAAAAGGGACTCTCGTCGATTCTATCTTCTTGTTTTGTGTGGTATAGAGCTGAAATAAACGCCGTATGGATTACCTTCGTAACACGGTATGTACACTTTGTTATTGGTATGCCATTTTTATTCTGACAGACTGCACGTCACTGTCGAGCTATAACAGTTCGTGGGTGGTATACGTACAACCCCGGTCCAACCTTTCTTTGCCGAGTGTCGCGTCAGTATCGAGTTGCAATCGTAAAAGAACGGTCCCGAAGCGCTTACAAACAGCACAAATACAGCACTTCCATCAAGCGCGCGCGTCCGCTCCGAGTGTAAACAGGTATTTACGTGGCTCTTGCTGACACTCGTAGTTCAAACGTATCTTTTTTAACGTCGGCTCGCTCCTGCATCTCCGAGGCCGCGAAAAACGCCATCTACGTCGCTTTGCAAACGACTGGCATGGGCCGGCCCTTCTGCCAACAATGACAGGGTGGTTGACTTCTGGAGTCTTCACCGGAAGACTCGCTGCACTTCCCAACAGGCATACCGGCGTATGGGACTAGTCCCATGCTGTCGCTGTAGCGCAACATATATCATTGAATTTCGCTCAGCTGCGATGCGGCGATGAGAGGCGCCGATTCAGGAAATACGTCGGTGACATCAGCGCAGTAAAGCCTACCGGCGCACCCCAACTCGTTGCCGCTAACACTCCCATTCTCCTACTGCCGAGAGAACTTCCGGTTCCGGAAACGGCCTATGTCACGGCTTGTTTTGCGGTCAGATGGAGAGAATGAAAAAGTCGATATTTCAATCATTTTTTGTGTAGAAGTTAATAAACCGAGACGAAAACGGATGCCTGTTCGGCATTCAGTGAACCTTGACGGTTTAATGTAAAAGCTATCTGGAAAAAGTAAAAAGGTCATTTCATGGTCCCTTTAAAGAAAGACAACAAATTCACCAAGAATTCAGCCGACAAGTGCCTCAGCAGTTCATAATGAATCATATCTGAACCAGGTGCTGACTGCTTCCTTACTGCAAGGGCTATTTCAAGCTCACTCATTGTGAACGGCCGCTTGTAACCAGTATCACTTCCAGAGAAATCAGTTGGCTGTTTTTCTGCCAAGGACCTGAACTTTTTAAATTTAGTAGTGTAATTTGAAGAACTGGAGACTTCTCGAAAATGATCAGCAAGAATGTCAGCCTGATCTTTTAGTGATGGGGATGATGAAGGAAAAAGGGGAATGCTGAAGGAGTGGTAAGTACCCCGAATTTTCCGAACACGATCCCATACCTCTTTTGCAGGAACAAAACTGTTTAGAGAGGATACATATTTCACCCATAAGGTCTTGACTTGTTTTCTTGTCCAACGAGCTTTTGCTTTACACTCTTTGAATTTGATCTTGTTCTGAACAGTCGGGTACCGCCGAAACCTTCCCCAAGCCTTATCCTGAGCTTTTATGGTGGTTGTACAGTCCTTGTTCCACCAAGGCTTGCATTTCTTGGGAATATTTCCAGAAGTTCGGGGAACTGACAGAGAAGCAGCATTTATAATTTTTTCACTAAGGTAAAGAGTCGCTTCCTCAGGAGACATAGCTAAAAAAAACAGTTGGATCGACGACTGCCTCCAGAGAAAATAAAGCCCAGTCGGCTGTATCTAACTTCCACTTGGGAGCACAAGCTCGAAGAGAAGGAAGGGATACTGAACTTCCTAAAATTACAGGAAAATGGTCACTACCAAAAGGATTTTCTAAAACCTTCCAAGAAAAACAAGGAAGTAAAGTAGGTGATGATATGGAAAGATCAATGGAAGTAAAAGTATTTTGAGGTGCACTAAAAAAAGTTGGTTGTCTCTTGTTTAAAAGGCAAAGGCCAGATGACAGTAAAAAACGTTCTATGACACCGCCACGGGAGTCTTGACGAGCACTGCCCCACATGGGGTGGTGTGCATTAAAATCTCCTAAGATTAAAAAAGGCTGTGGTAGTTGGCCCACAAGTCCTTGCAGGTCGTAAATGCACTGGAAAGTTTGGTGGAAGGTAAAGCGAAACAATAGTAATTAGGCAGTCAAGCAGAACACGAACTGCTACTGCCTCTGAGGGGGTTGCGAGAGGGACAGGCGCGCAGGCAATACCACTCTGCACAACCACAGCTACTCCACCAGAAGAGGTGTTGCAAGAAACACGGTCTTTTCTAAAAACCTGATGTCGCCGTAGTACCTGTGTATGTGTTTCATTAAGATGAGTCTCCTGTAAACAGATGGCAACAGGCTGGAGCTCGTCGAGAAAAAAGTTGACATTATCAATATTACAAAAAAGACTGCGGCAGTTCCACTGCGTTATACCTATATTTTTAACCATTTAAAACAAAATAAGTATAACATACAAATTATATTAAAAAGCTATATTCCTTAAGGTTTAAAATCTATTTTCACACGCGGTGCACTTTGTTTTTTGGGGGGGTTATTCTGCCTTCGATTAGAGTCACCGGAGGCAGAGGGGGTGGACTCTGATCTTAAGAGGAGAGCCTCCTCATCAGATCTCGATCCACCCTCGTCCATGGGCTCTTCTGCAGCTGCCGGCAGCTGGCCCTTGGAGGTCGACTGCCTTGGCACTTCCCCAGGCTTCCTCTGGGGAGCAGAGGTGTGAGGAGGTAGTCCCCTGCCCCGAGAGGTCGAAGCAGCTGGTTCAGCAGGAGACGTCATCTCCTGTTCTGGGGTGGATGCTGGCAAAGCAGCATTCACCTTGCGGTTCGGAGGCAGTGCCACCGGCGCTGCTCTGGGGGTTTAGAGGGGGACCGTGACGGGAGATGCAGGTCGTCCGGAGACATCTGCGTTCCCATCGAAACCACTGGCCGCGCTGGTCCCCTGCGCACGGCCTCGGCATAAGACCCTTTCGATACAAAAGCAAAACGCTTCTTTGCCTCAGTGTAGCTGATGTTTTCCGTAACTTTTAATGTAAGAACTTCTCGTCTTTCCACTCAGGGCAAGATCGAGAATATGCCGGGTGGTTGCCACTACAGTTCGCAAAATGAGGCTCATTATTGCACACCTCTGCGACGTGCTCCTTGCTGGAGCACTTTGCACAGGTGTCCCTTCCCCGACAGTTCCATGACCCATGGCCGAACCTCTGGCACTTAAAGCACCGTTGAGGGTTCGGCACATAAGGTCGGACCCAGCATTGAAGGTAACCTGCCTTTACAGTCTGCAGCAGAGTGGTTGAATCAAAAGTCAAAATGATATGTTTTGTCTTCCGTTCCACACCATCACGGCGGATAGTGATCCGTCGTGCATCTATAACTCCTTGACTAGAGAGGCCCTCAATTATCTCTGGCTCAGGTGAGTCAAGCAAGTCATCCTCAAAAATGACCCCTTGAACACTGTTCAGTTTGCGGTGAGGACTGACGCTTACTTTGTAGTCGGAGACAAGGTTGAGTTTAAGAAGGGCATCACTTTGCTGCCTTGTGTTGACCTCGACAAGGAGATCATCAGATCCCATCTTTTTTGCATTGTAATTGGCGCCAATAACACCCTCAAGAACTTTGGAGACCAGAAAGGGAGAAAGTTTGCCAAGTGGCTTGTCACCTTCCGAGTGCATAACAAGGAACTTCGGAAATTTCTGCAGTACAAAAGATTGCTTCATTGTGTTCAGTGCTTCGGTGCGGCCCCTTTTGGGGGGCCGGTCAAAAGGTTTAAGTTTGGAACCCATATGAAGGGGAAGGGTTTTCGGAAACTGTGGTGCACCGCCCACCACCAAGCCCAACAAGGGAATAGGTAACGCTCCATAACAAGAATGGCTTGGCTGAAGACGTTACTCTATTAGTGCTGCCCAGTCTCTATAACCAAGAGTGATTCTGGACAAGGTGTCTGTCGCCACCCAAGGTTAGTCCTTGCTGCCAAAGGAGTTGAAAAGGAAAGAAGAGAAATGAGAAGAGTGAAAAGGAGGAGAAGACAAGGGTGAAAGTAGAGAGGGGACAGTAGAAGTGGCGTCTAGACTGAATCATCCTGGCCGGGCCTTACCAGGACTCCCGTCTATGAGAAGGAGGGGCCGAAGTGGTGTATTGCCTCACCCGGGGGGCCCCGAAGGGTCCAAACCTACCCCGGGCTCGGCTCAACCACCAGGATGCCCTTCTCCCCGGACACGGGACAGCCACGCACAGCCAGACGTGGGCGGGCGAACCCGCATGGCTCGGGGTCCGTGAAGATTCCACTTTCCAAACACCTGCTTTCACAGGTGCCCCCTGCGGGGGCTGCTGATTGAAGAGTCATCTGGTAGTGCCATGCGCAACTAAGTTGAGGAGTTGAGTTCATCTGGCAGCTGCAACACGCATGGTGTCCTCACTTTTATATATTATACACAGTGTATCCCACTCAGACCTACGGTACTGTGACTGGGGTAGCTGATACTGAGCAGTTTTTTGCCCATTAGGGCATATCAGTTCTTGTATGTGTAGCTATCTTTCCTGGACACTATTGCTCATCAGGGTTGCAGAGATGCAATTATTTCTCGGACACTATTGCTGACTGGATTTGCAAATGTGAACCTTTTTTTCGGACAGAATAACAAAAACAAAACAAAGAAACAAGCTGAAGGTTGTGAATATTTTAAAGCAAGCCATAGAGCTTACCTGCCATTTCGTTAAGGTGATACTATACTGGTTTTATGCTGTAGATGTACAATTTAGCCATATGACTACACACCTGGTATGTCATGCTGTAGCGAGTATTGAACAGCACACCATACAATACCTGTCATTTCAAATCGAACACACTGGTCGGGGTAGGTATTTGGATTTTTCTCAATAAGATATATATAATAGTCCCATGTCTAGAAAGAACAAAACTGCTTTAAGAAAGAGTAAATTTTGTTTTTGTTTTACGAAAAAATATTTGGCGGAGCAAGGTAAAAATAAAATTTATGTGTTTGATTTTAGTACAAGGTTTTGTTCCTTGTTATTAGGGATGCCGCAAACTTCTTTCGAACCGAAGTTTCAATAATCGAGTCAAGCAATTCGAAAGGTTCGAAATATTTTGAATTTTTTAACTTTCTATATCTAAAAATTTGACGGAAGTCGAATTTTCGAACTTGTTAAACTAAAACGTTTGACGCTTTTCAAACTTTGCACGTTCAGAAATGCAATGTTTTTCGAACCTTCGAACTTATTATGCTAACAAAATTCAATCCTTTTTTAACTTATTACGCAGCAAAATTCTATGCTTGTCAAACTTTCGAACTTGATAAACCAAAAATTAGATGATTTTCAAACTTTCGAACTTTTTGCATTAAAAAGTTCAAAGCTTTTCGAACTTTCTAACTTCCTATGCAAAGGAATTCGATCATTTTCGAACTTTCAAACCTATTTCTCTAGAGAATTCGAAAATTTTTGAACATCCCATTGCTGAAAAGTCAAAATTTCGACGAACTTCGAGCTTTTAGGGTAAAAGTTCAAAGTTCGTTGAAGTTCAAAAGACCGGCAGACGGTTTCATTTGAATTCAAGCAGTGAGGTACATTCGTAATTTCTTTTCCTCAAATTTTTACATGCGGTGTTGCATTCCTTGCAAAAGACAATGCCATTTCAATGTTCTGGCCCCGCAGGGGGCACCTGTGAAAGCATGTGTTTGGAGAGTGGCGCTTCACGGACCCCAAGCCATGCGGGCTCCCCCGCCCACGTCTGGCTGTGCGTGGCTTTCCCGTGTCCGGGGAAAAGGGCATCCTGGTGGTTGAGCTGAGCCCGGGGTAGGTTTGGACCCTTCGGGGTCCTCCGGGTGAGGTAATACACCACTTCGGCCCCTGCTTCTCATAGACGGGAGTCCTGGTAAGGCCCGGCCAGGATGATTCAGTCTAGTCGCCACTCCTTCTACTGTCCCCTCCAATCTTTCACTTTTACTTTCCCTGTTTCTTTCACTTCTTTCTCATTTCTCTTGCTCCTTTTTCTCCCCTCTTTGGCGGCAAGGGCTAACCTTGGGTGGCAATAGATACTCTCGTCTAAACCACACTTGGTTATAGCGTCTTGGTAGCACTGGCAGAGCAGCATACTCAGACAAGCCCGTACTGTAATGAGGTGTTGCCTGTCGCCTTGTTGGACTCCGTGGTGGGTGGTGTGCCACAGGTGCCAAAGTTGTTTTGCCTTTTTATGACTGCCCCTCCTAAACCAAAACCACGGAGCATGTAGCTGATGTGTGCGAAAGCTCACTGTGTTGTGCAAACTGTAAAGGACCCCACCCAGCATACTCACGTGCATGCCCTCTGTGGAAGCAGGAGAAAGAGATCCTGACTATCAAAACAAAAGAAAACATCAGCTACCCAGAGGCCAAGAAACGCTACTCGTTTCAATCATTGGGCTCCTACGCTGAGTTCGTGCACCGGGCATTTGCACGGCCACCAACAGCTACAGCGGGAACACACCCAGGCAGCACCGAGTTCTGGGCCAAAACTTGGCTTGCGTCTGGCAGTTTAGGGCATTAAAAAGCCCGAAGAAGCCAAAGTAGTGCCAAACCTGACCTCCCTTGGCAACAGTCTGGGTATCTTGGCCCTAATTCGCCAAACAAGTGCCAAACTTAGGCTTCGCCGCCGGGTAGTTCGGCTGTCGTCTGGCATCTTCGGGCCCAAATCGCCTAAAAAATGCCAGATTTAGGCTTACTGCCCGGTAGTTCGGCAGATCTTTGGCATTTTTGGGCCGAAATCGCCAAACTAATGCCAAAGTTAGGCTTCACTTTTCGATAGTTCGGCTATCACCTGGCACATTCGGGCCAAAATCACCACAGATGTGCCAGAGTTAGGCTTACTACCTTGTAGTTCGGCAGAGCTTTGGCATTTTTGGGCCAAAATCGCCGAACTAATGCCAAAGTTAGGCTTCACTTTTTGACAGTTCGGCTGTCACCTGGCACATTCGGGCCAAAATCGCCAGAGATGTGCCAGAGTTAGGCTTACTACCTTGTAGTTCGGCAGAGCTTTGGCATTTTCGGGCCAAAATCGCCAAACTTATGCCAAAGTTAGGCTTCACTTTTTGACAGTTCGGCTGTCACCTGGCACATTCGGGCCAGAATCGCCACAAATGTGCCAGAGTTAGGCTTACTACCTTGTAGTTCGGTTGAGATCTGGCATCTTTGGGCCCAAGTCGCCAAACGGGAGCCCAAGTTAGGCTTCGCTTCCCGATAGTTTGGCTGTGATCTGGCAGCTGCGGGCCAAAGTTGCCAAACAAGTGCCAGAACTAGGCTTACTGCCTTGGAGTTCGGCTGATGAAATATTTGATGAACGCGGGTGGTCTTCATCTTAATTAAATAGAAATCAAGTTTTATTCGGCTGGCAACTTTATCCTATTTTTGGTGTCTCTTGATTTCTGCAGTCCAAAGGTTGGCTGAATGCTTTGACGCGGCTGGAGCAGGCTTTGCAAACGCAAATAAATTGTGCCAGAGGTTGCACTCGCGCGTAGGTACACAAGCCAATATCGGGGCGCGCCGTGAGACTGGTTCGACATTATGGCGCGTTCACACCGGCGATGCGATCTAGTCGCGCCATAACTTTCATCGCAAAAGCGACCATCGCGGGCAAAGCGTGACGGGTTTTGAGCAGTCGCTTGCTGACCCGACTTTTTACGATGCACTCTAGTCGCGGAGAGGCCGAGCCAACCAACGGCGTTCGGAGCGAGAGTTTTTGAGAAGCGAATCGCCAACGGAGGCGTTGGACTCGCTCATCGCGCACGCCAAATTGACCAACTAATTACTTTTATTTTTTTTTATTTTTTTTGCGATGCGATTTAGTTGGATCGCTCGACTGCTTACATCCCCGGTGTGAATCCGCCTTTACAGAAAGTGCTGCCATTGAGCTAACACTGCGCAAGACGGATGTACGGACGTTTCCACAAGAGATATCATTATTAGGCGGCGCATTGCAAAAGCGAGCGTGGCTCTGTGCGTGTCTTGCATTGTGATTGAGCACTGTCAAATCCTAGCGATAACAAAGAGCGGAAACGACCGGGGCTCCGTGGCGCGGCTCCCGCATCACACTTGGGGAATGAAAATAAAATCACGGAAATTGTACTATTTTACCGTGTTGATACTTTTTCAACATTAAAAAGTGGAGACACAAAAGGGACGATACAGACAGGACAATCTGAACTTTAAAGGCCGCTGTACAAACGGGACGTTCTACAGAGAAGAACCTTCTCTCCCGAAGCTAGGGGACGGGGAGGGAAAGGGCCATCGTTGGGTGGAATGAGCGTCTAGAGAATGGGATTAGCCTCGGGGCGAGCCATCTTCTCGAGAGGGAGTGGGGACGGAACAAAGCTGCGGTGGGGGTTCCGGCTAAAAGGTGGAAGAAAGTTAAGCTTGTCAAACGGCGACCTCAGATCCGAGGACGGGCACTTTAGAGAATTTGAAAAAAGCTGCTTGATTAGCCGGACGACCCAGTGCGGTCTACTGGTTCTAGAAGGTGACTCGCATGAAGAAAACTCGTTTTGCTCGAAAACTCTAAAAGCATTCTGGACGTGAACTCTTGCCACAAATAAAAATAACACATGCATGAAGAACTACGAAGGCAACTAAGCTTTCTCCTATGATGGGAGAATGCGTGAGCATTACAGGCGGAGTTATGTTGGCGCAACTTGCAATAAAGAAAGAAAAAAAAAAGTTATGTTGGCGCAACGGACAGCGCGCTAGTTTCACGATCAAGCGGGCCTAGCTTCGAAACCGGGCTTTTTTTTTTCTCTCGTGTTCTTTTTCTTATTTCGTTTATTTTTTTATTTTTTTTTTTATTTTGTCACGTAACAAGAAAATCACATGAACAGAATTTTTTTTTTGGCCACGTCACCAGATTTTTTTTTTATTTCTCCTTTCCTTCAGTCTTTCTTTCTTTTTTTTTTTTGCTTTTTTTCGGTTTACGCTTCCTATCGCAAAACTCTTTGCACCTATTTCGCGTTAAATTGGCGTTAGCCAAATCATTTTATTTATGGCAGGGAGTTCTGCCGTACGTATTTTATGTTACTATTACCAACCCTGGCTTGCAATTTCTGCTATTCAAAGGACTGGACTATGCCCTTGCTCCACGGTACGTTCCAAAACCTGACTTCATAATTGAAATTGAAGAGAAACTCAGACATGTGCACGATGTCACAGGGGTAAATCTCGCGAGAAGCCGCGTTGTCAGTGTTTCGAACAATGTGAAACCGGCCGGGTCAAATTTAGATCAACAAGAATGCATTGCTCTTAATGAGTTGAAGTCAGACAGCTCCATCATGATTTGAAAGGCCGACAAAGGAAAGGGAACCGTTGTGCTTGATAGGGATGACTACATGAAGAAGATGTATGAAGTTATAAATGACAGTCGCTATTTCGTGAGGCTATCAAGAGATCCCTCTGCTAAGTCCGAAAGAGAGTTAGCTGACCACCTTTGAGAGCTGAAAAAGAAAGGACGCATCAGTGACGACCTATACCGTCGTCTCTTCTCCCTTGACGCCGCGACACCCAAGATGTATGGACTCCCCAAAATTCACAAACCGGTTTGCCCCCTACGCCCTATTGTATATGTTATTGGTTCATCCACTTACAGCCTTTCCAAATATCTGGTTATGATTCTGAGCCCTCTTACGGGAAACATAGAGTTTAGCGTCCGGAATTCCCGTGACTTTGTTGAACTTATACGCGCTCAGACCCTGCTACCGCACGAGGCTATGGTATCCTTTGATGTGATTTCATTATTTACGAATGTCCCCAACACCCTGGCGGTTGATGTCGCCCGTGACCGGTTGTTGGCAGACCAGTCGTTGTCCACTCGCACAACCCTCCTTGTTGATGACGTTATACTCCTTTTGCGTTTTTGTCTCAACCAGTGTAATTTTAGTTTTAATGGGGACATATTTCATCAGGTCAGCGGATGCCCTATGGGGAGTACAGTTTCCGTAACCGTCTCGAATCTCGTCATGGAATATATATGTTGAGGAAAAGGTAATGTCTGGCATTGATTTCCCCGTGAAGTTCTACCGTCGCTATGTCGATGACACTTTTGTAATAGTTAACAGAGAGAACGTAACCTATTTTCACCGCAATTTGAATAGTGTCCACCCCTCAATTCAGTTCACCTGCGAACATGAAACCGATAGTACCTTGCCGTTTTTTTATGTACGTGTCCATAGAACTAGTGAATCTTTCTTTAAGATGGAGACATCCGTAAATGGTAAACCATGTGACAGACAAAAGTTTCTTGACTACCACTCCCATTACCCTACTCAACACAAAAGCTCAGTTGTAAGATCGTTGCCTTCATCGTTCAGAAACATTCCCATCTAACTCAACACTTAGCGATCAAGAACTTAGCCATGTGCGGGAGGCTTTGAAGAAACGTAACTACCCCGACCGGTTTATCAATCGCGTTAAGAAACAAATGTCCCGTCGGCGCCCGGATCGAGCCGAACGAACACGTGACGTCGTGTGCATCCCGTACGTTAAGGGGGTTTCGGAGGCATTGGGACGCGCCCTTAGGCCGTTGGGGGTACGAACTGTATACAAACCCTACAGAACAATTGCCAATGTTATCTCCAAGCCAAAAGACCCGACCCCGCCAGAGGCAGAAAGGGTCGTGATCTACCAGGTGCAGTGCAAGGAATGTGACGCTTCCTACGTTGGAGAGACGGAACGAAAAAGAAAAACAAGACTAAAAGAACACGCACAGGATGTCGCCAATTCCACGAACGCCGCCCGCTTCAAGTCCGAACTCGTCGACCATGCCTGGACGTCAGGACACCAATTTGACTTTGACAAGGCGAGGGATAAAAGGTGGGGACTGAGGAAGCTGCTGGAATCTTGGTTCATCCAGAACGACAAACGCGGAAGTGATTCATCGCTGGTAAACAAGAACCGTGGCCCCCTGCCGGACGTGTACACAAACTTTATGCCTAAATAGCCGAACTTTTTTCTGCGACTCTCACTCGCTCTGCGCTCTACTGAAGATGCCTCCCGCATGGGAGGCGAAACGTTTAATTAAATTGTTATTTTTGTGATGTCAAGCCGTTTTTGTTATTACATTTATCATGTCTTCGCCCGGCTTCTGGAGTATTTTTGCGCTCCTAAATTCACCGGTACGACAGCCATGGGAGGCCACTGCGAGCGAGTGGGGACAGAAAATTCAGACTTGGACGTAGTTCAACTACTCTACTCAAACTACATTAGTTTAACTACTTTTTCGAGTAGATTGGTAACCTTCAATTACAACTTGATTTGGGTAATTAGTAGTTTAATTTAACTACTTTTTTCAGGTAACTTCTACTCAAATTACTTACTACTTTCGAAATTATATAATGCTAATTTTGCCCATCACGAAAGTTTGAGCGCAGAAATGAATAAGACGCCGGCAGATGAAGTGGCATTCTCGAACAAGGGGCCCCCTTGTTAGGGAAGGCGTCCTTGGGCCAAGGTGGCGACGAGCAGCCAAAACATAACACCGGCACGCACGAACGCAGGAAGAGATGCTTGCTGAACAAGCCTTGGTCGGGTATTGACCTAATCCGGTAATGCACGCAAGCGCTGCGTTTCCAGCTGCAACCGTGAAAGACGGGGACACTCTGAGAATTGTTGTTTTCGTGCTGTCTGCCTTTAGTGAGTTCTGACTCAAGCGGTAGGTTCCACGGGAGGCGCCACTGGAATGACCTCGCAGCTGGGCGCCTTGTCGTCAGCGCATACGCCTTTGCAAAGCCGGACTCTCCCGCGCACAAACCCTGGTACGGATAATCCGTTCATGGGAGCACGTTCCCGCTTACAGCTGCAACTGTATACGAGCGACGATGCTTGTTCACGTAATCCTTCGCGTCCTTCCGACCATCCATACCTGGGAGACCTCCTCTTTGTTAAAAATGATTCAGGCGAGTCAGAATGTTGTAGTCGCCGGCGAAGATTGCGAGTTAGCCTTGGGAGATCCTTTTGTTGGACCCAATTTTTTTTTCAGTAGCGTAGCACTGGCACTACGACGTGACGCGCAGTCGTCCGGATGATCTCATCATCGTGGCGCGAGACTTGAACCCTTGACGGTCTGGTGCACTCGCCCAGCTTACTCTCAGAACGACGTCGGAATGAAGAGGGGCCAGTCATAACAATCTCAACTTGACGAAGAAAAAAAAAAGGAGGAAAGTTTGTTATTAAAGACCCTCTACCCGAGGCAAACCTCACAAGTTTCGTCATGGACTCCTAAGATGCCGACACTCGCTTACCCGACCCCGCACGGCCTGTTTCACAAATTCAACGCTGCCGTTCCATCCAGCCCGTCGGCAGAACGTCTATTTAGCTGGGCTGGGGACGTCTTTAGAAGGAAAGGGGAAAACTCTCCTATCAAGAACTTTGAAAGTCAATTGCTTCTGCGAGCGAGTAAACTATTTTGGCGAAAACGCAAGCCATAAATAGACTGCATTTATTTTGGGCTCGCAGGGTTTTTCATTGATCAAAACTGCTGTTCATTTTGCTACCACAAATATATAAAAAAGTAACTTCGAAAGTAACTTCAAAGTAACTCGCTACTTTTTACAGTAGTTAGTAGTTTACTCAATTACTATTACGAATGCGTAATTTCTACTCTACTCCAATTACTTTTGGCGCCGATACTCACTAACTTAACTTAAATACCTTTTTTTAGTAATTTGTACATGTCTGACAGAAATAATGAGGCTTATCGGATGGCGACAAGCCCGAAAAACATAACCACCCCGTCCATTTCGCTTTCAAGAAAGGAGATTATCTTTCTGAGGCCCTCAATGGAAGCTGAACGCTGACAGACTAGGCAAGGCGACAAGGTCACCGGCAGAGAGAGAGAGAGAGAAGTCTTGCAAAAGAGGAAAAACCATCGTTGGAGTTACAGCCATGGGCCGAACGGTCATCGTTGGATTGGGGGAGGGGAAGGGGATAAAAGGTGACAGAAGAAAAAATTGTGAAAAGAGAGAGGGAGGTTGTTTCGCCAAAGCCGACAAGCGGGGCGCGAGGAGCCACAGAAAGTGGCTGGCTTTCCTTTTATTCCCCTTCGACCTCGCCTTTTGCAAAGCCTCCCACCTGCTTTTGTGTTTTCGTGTGGCTGTCAGCGAGCGCGACAGCCGCTTTAAGCAAATCAAAAGGGTGAAGCGAAACGCGTGACCCTGCGTGACCTCTCTACGTAGGACGCGTAGGACAAAAACGTTTGGACGAAAATTTTTCACGTGACTTTCTCTGTCACGCTGATGGGATCTCTGGGGCTGTCGTTTTCGCCGTTTGCCTAGTTATAGAAACAAGCGGGCCACGTAGGTCCGGCATTGGAACTGCGCTTTTCAGTGTTCTGTTGCTTTCGTGCGCTGCAGACGCGACTGTGTTTTTTCGTCGTAAACGGTCGGAATACGTCCATGCCAATTTTTCGGTAACAGCCATTTTTTGCACCGGAGTTCGTGGAATACTTGTGATGTGTTTGTTGGACACGCTTCGACAAAAACTGCTCTTCACCGACGACGAGATGTCAGTCCTCGAATCCTCGAATGTGTTTGTGGGGTGCCTGAGTTGGATTATGCATCTATCAAGGATTACAGGATATCGCTCTTTTATTAGTAAGTGCACTGCAAGCATGATTCTGATAGTCGTCCTGCTTTCCTCTCAATCTCCGCGGTTTTTATGTGATGAGTTTTGCTTGGCATGAGGACAGTGTTAATTGTATTTTATAATTTGCTTTTCGTTTTACAGAGAAATGTGACCTTTGTAAATATATTGAGAATACACTGTGTGCAATGATAGTTGTTTAATAAACTTCTGGGAGCGATCGAAAAAAATTTGTTTCTCCGTATAAGTGATTGGATATGCAACAAATGACATGCAACGTACATATACTTGCACGACGTTCGGCCAAAACGAAGCAGACGCATCGTAGAGTTTTCGCACAATATTGCGCGAACGCTAGGTCGGGGCGAAACAGCTGTACGGCAATACCCGCCGGGTATCAAACGGTGGTACAAAACTGGACAGTTGAGCGATATTGGAACCGACTTTCGGCCGGCACTGGCACGATACTGCAAAGTATTGCCGTGCTGCTTGGGAACGGAGGTGATGACATCTTACCATCGTGTTTCCAACGCTTGTTTAATTTATTTCTCTTCTGGGACGCGTGAAAGAGCACTTCTGTGACACACCAGAGATATTCGAAACTTGGGCTGGCCTCTCGGCTTTGTTTGCCACTTTTGGCACTTATTTGGCACTTCAGTGGGTAGCCAGAGAAAAGTCAAACTTCGGCATGCCCCGAATCGACAAATTAAGATTTACTGCGGCAGTTATGTGTCAAGTCTGGCACTTACTTTGGCGCTCCTCTGGCGGACCAGAGAAACGCCAAACCTTGGCACGTCCCAAATACCGAAATTAGGCGTTGCTCTGGCAGCTATGGCTGAAGTATGGCACCAACTTTGGCGCTCCTCTGGCGGACCCGAGAAAAGCCAAACTTTGGCACGTCCCAAATACCGAAATTAGGCGTTACTCTGGCGGCTATGGCTGAAGTTTGGCACCAACTTTGGTGCTCCTCTGGCGGACCCGAGAAAAGCCAAACTTTGGCACGTCCCAAATACCGAAATTAGGCGTTACTCTGGCAGCTTTGGCTGAAGTATGGCACCAACTTTGGCGCTCCTCTGGCGGACCAGAGAAACGCCAAACCTTGGCACGTCCCAAATACCGAAGTTAGGCGCTGCTCTGGCAGTTATGGCTCAAGTCTGGCACCAACTTTGGCGCTCCTCTGGCGGACCCGAGAAAAGCCAAACGTTGGCACGTCCCAAATACCGAAATTAGGCGTTACTCTGGCAGCTATGGCTGAAGTATAGCACCAACTTTGGCGCTCCTCTGGCGGACCAGAGAAACGCCAAACCTTGGCACGTCCCAAATACCGAAATTAGGCGTTGCTCTGGCAGTTATGGCTGAAGTATGGCACCAACTTTGGCGCTCCTCTGGCGGACCAGAGAAACGCCAAACCTTGGCATGCCTCGCATTCCCAGATTAGGATTTACTATGGCAGTTATGGCTCAAGTATGGCACCAACTTTGGCACTCCTCTGGCGTACCAGAGAAGAGCCAAACTTTGGCATGCCCTAGGATCGCCCAACTAAGGCTATAGTTAGGCACCGTACTTTGGCACTGATGAGTGCCATGGTGCAAAAACCTAACTGCGCCAAAGTTGGGCCCTTATGTTTGCCAGACCTCTGCCCAAGTTGGGCATTCCTCTGGCGTGCTACCTGGGCAGACGTCCGTGGACGGTTTGTGTGGCCCTTCCTTGTCCCTCTCAACCTCAGTAGGAGCGGTGCTAGCAGCTCCGCCCTCGGACCGAAAGGTGGATGCCGGTCCGTCGGGATCCACTAAAAACCAAGCACAGGGGACTGTGCCTTGTGCACCCCCTGCAGCCCAGCCACCTAAAGGCCGGGGTCTCTCTCGTGCCTCTGCTTGCCCTCGTATACCTGGCAAGCCGCCTGGGCCAGAGACCCCTAAGGGTCTGCCAGCAGCCGCTCCTGACGAATCGATGGACGAGAGCGGGCCTATGTCCGAGGAGGACAGGCCCCGCTCTAGTTCAGAGCCCTTACCCTCGGCCACCTGTGATACCACAGGTAAGCCGAAAGATACGTCCAAAAAGAAAAATGCACCTCGAATTAAAATTGACATCAAAGTTTATCTAGACGGCTTCTAAAAAATACCAGGAAGAAGTCCTCCTCTAATGGAACTGTCGAGGATTGCTACATAACTATGATGATGTGTGCTATTTGCTAGACCATCATCACCCATTAATCTTTTGCCTTCAAGAAACCCATTTCAATCACAATCATTCTAGATTTTTAAGGCACTTTCATGTTTTTCGAAAAGACTGTCTCCATTCTTCCCACACCTCGGGTCGGGTAGCAATAATAGTCCAGCGATCTACTCCATGTATTGAGGTACCCCTTAATACTATATTGGAGGCTGTGGCAGTTTGTGTTTTGTCTGACCGCTTGATGACAGAAATTTGCTCCCTTTACATACCTCCTATAATTATTTTCTAACTCGGGACGAGCTTGAGTGTCTGTAGGACCAACTCCCATGACCAGTTTTAATCCTTGGAGATTTTAATGCTCATAACCCCTTATGGGGTAGTGGAAGATGTGATATGCGAGGATCAATGATTGAACAATTTATTTCTTCCGCGGGATTATGCTTGCTCAACAACTCGCAGGCTACATATTTTAGTGCTCGAACCCGCTCATTCACCTCCATTGACCTATCGCTTAGTGATTCAACATTGTTCCCTCTTTTCTCATGGGGGGTCAATCCTAACCCATTTGGAAGTGACCATTTTCCCATAATTTTGAATCGCATTGGACGACCGGTTACACTTCCAACGTGAACTCCCCGTTGGAAGTTTGATGAAGCAAACTGGTCAGTTTTTAAACAAGCATCCCTTTTAGCGTGTACGTCTTTTCATAAGCTCTCTATTGATCACATAACTTAGTATATCACCAAGCATATTTTAGAAGCACCAATCATGGCCATACCCATGATATCAGCACATCTTCCCAAGAAACCGAAACCATGGTGGAATAACAACTGCTGCATAGCAAAAAAGAAACAGGACAAAGCTTGGGGAATTTTCCGCCGATACCCTACACAAACTAATCTTGTCACCTTTAAGATAATGAAATCTCGCGCTCGGTCTATTCGTAGGAAGTCGAAGCGAGATAGCTTCAAGGGATACACATCTTCCATAAACAGCAGTGTTTCGTGCAAAGAGGTATGGGATTGAGTGCATAAGATCAATGGCTGCTGCCGTGCATGTTCTGTCCCTCTTTTGACTAGACATGGAACCTGCCCTGAAAGTATTGAGGAGCAAGCTAATCTACTGGGAGAGCATTTTGAGTCTGCCTCAAGCTCTGATCATTATATGCCAGCTTTCATTCGGCATAAACTCCATGCCAAGGAAATATCTTTAAGTACCTCAGGTGGCAATCAAGAACCTTATAATGTACCATTTACACTATATGAACTTGAGGCAGTACTGCATAGTCCCAAGCAGACTGCCCCTAGCCCTGATGGTATTCACTACACTATGCTATGCCACCTACATCCCTCAACGCTTGATCTCATTTTGTACTTATTCAACCGTGTTTGGTCGGAGGGTCAGTTCCCGTCATCTTGGAAGGTGGCCACTGTCATTCCTTTGCTTAAGCTAGGCAAAGATGCTTCATGCGCTTCCAGTTACAGATTGATAGCACTAACGAGTTGTCTCTCAAAAACACTGGAGAGAATGATAAACAAAAGACTTATGCATTACCTAGAAAAAAGCAACCTTCTAGACAAATATCAGTGCGGCTTCCGTCGTAACAATCCACGCTCGATCACCTGGTTTGATTTGAGACCACCGTGCGGGAGGCATTTGTAAATAAGCTACACTGTTTTTCTGTCTTTTTTGATTTAGAGAAGGCATATGATACGGCCTGGCATTTTGGAATTTTGCAGGATTTGTTTGGTCTTGGTGTCCGAGGTAGAATGCTAGGTGCTATTCAAAGTTACTTGCAATGTTGCACTTTATATGTGAGATTGGGAACAACCCTTTCCAGTGAGTTTTTTCAAAAAATGGAGTTCCCCCAGGGAGGTATACTTAGCGTAACCCTTTTCATTGTAAGGATGAATTCTATTGCCCGTGCTATACCTCCTTCCGTGCAATATTCTATATATGTAGATGATATTCAAATTTGTCTCGTCCTGTAATCCTTCAATATGTGAACGTCGGGTCCAACTGGCAATTAACAAGTCACAAAAATGGGCTGACATAAAAGTTTTAAACTTTCTTTAGAAAAAACTGCCTCTGTGTGTTTTTCTCTCCGGCATGGAATTCTGCAAGAGCCTCCTTTAAAAATGTATGGAATACGAATAGCCACAAAAAGTGAACACAAGTTTCTAGGACTCGTATTTGATTCGAAATTGACTTTTGTTCCACATATTAGGAACTTAAAACTTAAATGTCTCAAATCGCTGATTATACTTAAGGTTCTATCACATGTATCATGGGGCTCCGATAGACTATGTCTGTTACGCATATACCGGGCGGTTGTTCGCTCCAGGCTTGATTATGCGAGCATTGTGTATGGCTCTGCCCGAGCATCAATCCTAAAGATGTTGGACCCCATTCACCACCAGGGACTGCGATTGGCTACTGGAGCATTTCGCATCCCCCCGGTACTTACCGTATTTACTCGAATATAACGCGCCCTCGATTGTAACGCGCACCCTTTTTTCAAGGTCCGAAAAAAAAAACGAAAAAAAAAAAAAAAACGCCATGACTTCAATTGTTATGCGTGCCAGATTTTGTAGGTTAAATACAGAAATGAAACTTTTTCTCACTTGGAACAACGAAGTTTTATTCCGAATGCTTCCATCTTGCGATGAAATGAACGGCGCTGTCTTTCGCCGGCAAGGTCGTCATCACGACGACGGTCCGGTGCAGCGCTCTTGGGACGGTATGCATCACTCGTCATCATTGTCGGACGACTCCTTATCGCTGTCAACGGCCCAAAGCATTTCATCTTCGGTGCCGTCCATAGCGTTAGGAATTCCGCACTTCTTGAAGGCCTTGATAACCATGGCAGACGGGATCGTGCACCATGCATCTTTCGCTCATCGCACGTGATGCGGCTCGATTTCCATCGCTCTCCGTGCGCAATATCACTTTTCTTTTGAATCCAGCATCATGGTGAACGCGGCGGCGTGTCTTTGCAGGGGGAACTTTCACGCTGATACGAACGAAAGAAACACACGAGCTGGCTATGCAGCTTCTCAGCACGTAATGGGCGGTCATTTTGAAATATTGATGGCGATATGATAGCGCAGTTTTGGGTCGCACTCGTTTCTAGCGCGCATGCGATTTTTGGACCTATTTACCCGGAAAAAAGGTGTGCGTTAGATTCGAGTAAATACGGTAGTCTGAATGCAGAAGCTAATGAGCCATTCCTTGAAAGTAGGAGGTTTGCTCTGGGGTTTATGTATTCTATTCGAGTTTGCTCTGTCCCTCAGCACCCCACTCGTGATGACCTCGAAAACATCAGGTTCCAGAGAACGTTCGAAAATAAACCAGGGGTTTTTCCTCCTTTTGCAATTAGGAATATGAATTATGCTGGGTCTGTAGAACTAGATCCTAGGCCTCCAGTAGTTCAATGCTTTACCACTATAGCCCCGTGGGATTATCATATCATTAATTGTGATCTTACACTGACGAAAATTCAAAAAAAGATACACCAAATGAAGTCATGAGGCAGGAATTCTTTCAGCTCCAAAATCAATATGAACAGTACGTAGGTCTGTATACAGATGGGACTAAAACAAACTCGGTGGTTGGCTGCATTGTGGATTCTCTTGACCCGTTTCACAGATGGCCCATCTTTGAAACGGGTCAAGAGAATCCACAATGCAGCCACCATACTGACAGCTAAGCTCTATGGTCTGCTGTTACCTGTTGATTATTTAACGAAAAAAGGCTTCGCCACTCAATTATTTACACAGATTCCTTGAGCTCATTAAGAGCTCTTACATCATTGAAGCGCATTGGAAATCCACTTGTTCTGGAATTAGAAAATAAAGTTATCGCTGCCTCATACAAGCAGATTGAGATAATTTTCTGCTGGGTCCCAAGCCACCTCGGCATCCCAGGTAATGAAAAGGTCGATAGTGCTGCAGCTTCTGCAAATGAGAGACAAATAGACCTACACGAAATACCATACAAAGACTACCACATCCCTTTGAAGTGTTGCATTCGAACTAAGTGGCAACGTGAATGGAATAATGAAACACATAACAAACTGCATGCTGTAAAACCCTTTCTAAGTGAGTAGAACAGCGCTTGGCATCGGGAATGCTTTTATGAGGTAGTATTGTGCCGGCTACGGATTGTCCATACGCGTCTCACCCATGGACATCTCTTGCGTGGAGAGAATGCTTCAGAGTGTGAACGCTGCAACATTCCTTTAACAATATCAAACAGCCTACTTGAGTGCCCCAAGTATGACCAAGATTGTTTTAAAACTTTTTCGCAAATATATCAAGAACATACTCCACTGCACTTAGGTATTTTACTTGGAGATCAGCCGCTGATTCCGCATGCTTGTGTGTTTAATTTTCTTAAAGGGGCCCTGCAACCATATTTAAGCGTCTACTTTTTTGCGGTTTCCACGTCTCTTGGGGTTCGGGCAAGCCAGCGGGCACGGAGAGAGTAATTAAATATCAGTGCGTCATATTTTAATTGGACGACACGGAAACCTCCTCCACCTACGAGGGCGACCCGCGTTGCCGAAAGCACGCAATATGTGACGTCTTTGGTCCTGGGCTTACTACTGATCAGAACCGCTAAAATCTTTTTTTTTAGTCGAGATACAAAATATAAGTGGTGTGAACCGTATCAATTATTTATAAAAGTAGTTTTTATTCACTATTTTAGGTCAGAAAAGAAATAAATGCAGTTTAAAAAGTATGCAAACAAGAAATGGCCCGTCGACATACGCGCCGCCAAGCGGTGGAAAAGGCGGCGCATACTAGAGAGGTGTAGTGGGATCAGGCGCCAACGAGAGGCGAGCGTATAAAGGTCCCGGATGTACGCGGCGGCGCTGCGGTCGTCCGGACTGGAGGATCCCAGTGTTCCCAAGCCCGTCGGCGAGCAGCTTTAGGTTGCAGTTGGGCCTTTTGGCGGTATGGCAGCGCAAAGTGGCTCCCACTCTGAACTAATTGTTACCTCGTGTTTGCTGTCGTCTGTGGCCAATGAAGTGTCATGCCGAATTAGTATTTAGTCGCGCAGCAAATGCAATGAGAGCCACCCTGGCTGCCCGCTTCATACAGCCTATCCAGAACATGCTTTAGTGGCGACCTCTCGAGTTGTCGGCACGGAGTGCGGCAGCCATGACCGCTCGCTCAGCTCACTACCCCTCGTCTAGTTCACGGCCACTCAAGCAACCAAGGACGTCATGAAGGAGGTTATTTTTTGCTTTGTTTTTGTAATTTTAATTTGCCTATAACTTCTAAAATAAAGCGAAATTCAAGAAAATACAGGTTTCATTAAGTTACTACGTTCAGTGCACTCAGGTTCGATGCAAATTAAAAACCAGTAAAAAAGTCCTTGCAGGGCCCCTTTAAGGACATCGGCCTTATACACCGACTATGATTTTAATTAGTAATCCAAACTCGTCTTCATCTTGTATATACTTATACAATCTCATATACATAGTTTTATTACATCATCAGCTACTACAGTGTAGACCGCATATAACGTATGTCGCGGGAGTCGCGAAAATCCGCACTATAAGCGGTACCGCGCTATAACCAAAACGTCAATTTTTCAGGCCAAAATACATGCCATGAGACAACTTACCTTTGTAAAATAATTTATTTTATGTAAGATGAAAAATGAAGCTTAGTTCGAGGAAAGTCTTTATTTCACCAAACTAGTAGACTTCTCTCTCAAGTGTGTCACACATTTTGAAAGAAATGAGCGACTTTTGCCTGGCGCAGCCTTTTAACGGCGTCGCAGGTTGTGGTTGGACGTTGCGAACGTTCAGGATTGCTAACCCTAATCACTTTTCTCCGGTGATGAAAACGCGTGAAAATTAGCATCCTTTATATGGTACGCGCCAGTAATACCTTCAACTTGAGCACAGGCATGAAATGCTCCAAATAAGAAATCCGGGCGATGTTCGAAAATACAAATGCTTAGAAAGCACCACTGTAGTCGAAGTCAACAAACACGACGACACGGGCGTTTCTGCCGTCTTGAGAGTGCCGCCACGACATCGCCGCACGAGTAGTTAGATCTTCCCTTCTACTACGTGCTGGGTTGTCATAGCGACACACAACGAAAATTCACAGTCAAGGACAGGGCCGGATCCAGACTTCCATTTTAGGGGGGGCGGTTCCTCGGTGTGAAACGGCGGGGGGGGGGGGGTGTTTATATATTTTGTGGAGTTATCGTTTTTACTAAACTCTAACATAATATAGATTTTGAGAGCTTTTGTATCGGTTTACCTGTCGGGGATGAACTCTTTGAATTAAAACCTTTCGGGTGACCACGCTAGAGGTAAGTATCTAGAAAATTGTGGTGGCACTATCCTTTCTGAACATCATAACGCAAGGAATTTTGTAGTTCATAGGAAACGGGATTACTCCATTCGCGTAGCAGCACGCTAGAAATATAAAAAGAAGTTTAACTACTGGGGATGAATGTTTGGTGCTATAGCGGCTGTGACAATTGCAGACAGTGTAACTTGATGGCTCAGATATCCCCGGCGGGGCTACAACTTTTGGGCTCCTTTTGCTTGAATATTTATATATTCTCGTTACACCCGCAGAGCAGGTACGGAGAGCCAATCTTTGCCAACTATACGGAGGAAGCTCATGCAGCTAATGACAATGCGAAAAAACGTTTTAATCTAAAACTCAGCTGTTCTTTGAGGTTAAGCTTGGCATAGTAGTTAGAACTTTATATTCAGTGCGAAAATGCAGAACGTGGTTTTAAAACATACTTTTCATTGTCGCCGGTCGCTTCAATGGAGCGAGTAGGTTGCAAACAAGCGACAAAAATGGCCCGGCGACTTCGATGCTGCTTGCGGCGTCAAAACACTGTTGACGCAGCGAGCGAAACGAACACTGCCAGGCAAGTTCGTCGGTTGTTTGCTGTACATTTGGAATGTCCAGAGCGCAGCACATGCGGCATTGCCAACCCAAACTCGTGTTTTCACGTGTTTTGGATGCAACTCGAGAAAACAAAAGCGAATAGATGTTGAATATTTTTGAAAGCATGTTGCAGTTCGGCAACTATAACTTTTAAACTTAGACAAGACCTTAAACCAGCAATGGATCCTACCAAATTATATTCAATTGCACTTCATCTGGATATTTTCTGTATAAAAGGAACACTTACTTGTTTCTGGGTAGTTAGCTCATTCGTCAGGGTCGAGAGGACAGGTGCAGAGATATGATGGGGCAGAGTGGTTGTCCGGTCGGTGAATCTCAACTGGGCTAAAGGCCAATCACGACTGCAGCATGGATGTTTGGGAGTCGATGTTCACTCGAACAGGCACAGGCACTGTCTATTTAATTTATGTATAGTCGCATCTTTGAAAGGGCTCGTTTATCCCAAGTCCCTAGGTAGGGAATTCGAAGCCGCAGTTGCAAACCAGCAAGCCCCGCCTCTGTTCCGTTCGACACACACATATTCGCTCCTTCAAAGCCGCGTGAAAGCTCTGCCGTCAATCCGCAGAAGCCGCGTTTAACTCGAAAAGTAAAGACGGCGCAAAGGGGAGACAAGAGGTAGCGGGCGCCTTTCCTAAAATATGTCCCGCCACCCTAAGCTGAAACGGCATTGTATACAAATAAATGCCTACGGCGTCGGCTTGAGGACCCCGTGTAAGCAGCCTCTAGCCTTTAGTGTGCTCGTACCGTTTATCTTTCTTTTATTAGCTTCCCGCCACGAGAAGTCGTACCGCAGGCAGTATGAAGCCCATTAGAGGAAACATCTCCGCCTTCTGGCGCTCGTCGGCTTCTTTCTTTATTCCACGCTGCGGCGCTGATCCTCAGTGACGGATGGAGGCGAGGACGAAAGCGGGCTTATGTTTAAGCCAAGGTCGTGGGAAAGTCCGGAGCATCTTCAGGAGAAGCTCAGACCCAGACTACATTGTACCCAGAGTATTTGCTTCCTCTCTCAGTTGAG